>NC_136500.1:12768103-12913103 GCF_053919585.1 Euprymna scolopes
ATCATAGTGGGGGTGATAAGTAGTTAAATGGATTAATCCTAATCTTATAAATACAAGACTGGTGAATTAAATATATATCCATTTTAAATTTGGAAACTGATGAATCACACAGGTAAGAAATTCATTTTTATAGCATGAAAAGGTTAGATAATGCAATTAAGAATAGGAAATTAGATCAAATATTTGTAACATGTCTTCTTCCAAAGATTAAGGGAGGTGGTGTTTGATCAACACTGCTGGGGAGCAATGATGTAATATGCTGTTTTGTTTTAAATACCCGAAACAGTGTTTCATGGTAACCAACTGATGATCCCTCAAAAAATAAATTATTAGTGCTATAGTAAATTCGAGAGCGATATGATGCAGTGATTGCAGGTGATTAAATGACTTACTGACTGGATGGTTTTCTAACGAATGATAAAAGATATTTTTTGTATAGTTTTAAAGGTTAAAAACTTCAAATACTATATATATATATATGTATATATATATATATATATATATATATATATATATATATATATATATATATATATATGCAAATATTATTGAATAGTACGGAGTTATTCTGTTTTACAATTTTCCTTTTTATCTTCTCCAATCTCCGAATAATCCTTTTTGTGTTCTTCTCGAAATTGTATAAGTTGGATCCATAATCGCGAGCGCTTTCGACAGAAGTGCTTCTATCATCCTCAGGCATACTGTAAAAATAAATGCAGAATTTTTTTTTTTTAAATTACATATATATACATTTTTTCATAGTCACGTGATAAGATAAAAAGGAAAATTGTAAAACAGAATAACTCCGTGCTGTTCAATAATATTTGTCTGAATGAGAAGATGCTGCCTATATATATATATATATATATATATATATATATATATATATATATATATATATATATATATATATTGTGTCTTATGTGCACTTGTATCTATAAAAAAAACTTTGTTTCTTTGGCGTGACTCACTTTTTTATTTCCCAAACCAAGTATTTTCCAAATTTCGATAAACCACAAAAAGTGACGAAAAATCGATTCGCTGAGAATTAAAAAAAAAAAATAGTGCCTGCAATATTTCCTGTACCAAATCATTCCATAAATTTTGCCGGAATTTTAATTCTCTCAAATTTAATAATAAGTTAGAATATCTAATTATTGGGAACAATAGTTATATGCTTTATATATAGATTTAAATAAGTCAACTACATACATTTTACAGAAATATTAACTAAAAATATTATTTGGATTCCTCGGACTATCGTTTTCATTTTGAGTGTTATTTTCACAACATTTCGAGAGATATAACATCCGACCTTGTTCCAGCATATCTTGTCGCGCTAGGAAATCTTTCTATTGAACTCGGGAGTGCGCATGTAATTTAAAACGGAGCGCTTTATTTAATCCATAGGATTACGTGCACTCATTCCGTCAGTAGAAGTCCTAAGTAATTCGCGGTGGGAATTTTGAGTGTAGTCCACACTAAGGACTGAACCTTCAACCGCCAGAACAATGTAACTTTACAACTGAATTTACCAAGTACTTTATCCACTACGCCACCGGCCTTGCGGCGAGGTAGGAGGTTAAATCGATCGAAACGTTGTGAAAATGGCACTGAAGGTTAGTCGGAAGAAAACAAATAATACGAATTATAATATATATGCATTTGAATAATTTAACATCGTACATTTTACAGAAATATTAATTAAAAATTCACAATTTGAAAGATTATATGATGACTTTGTCGCTGAGATTCAAGAGTTTTTAACTATTAAAGCATTCACGCAAAATTAATAGATATTCTGGTGTTATTGTAAAGATATACCGTTTTGATTAAAACCAAACATCAAAAGTTGTTTTATTATTTTCAATGATTTTATTATTTCTTTTCTTTTCATCAGATTTTCTTGTTGGACATTGGAATACGTCGTTTAGAAGTAATTAAATGGAACCACTTGAAGACCACCATCATCATCAACAACATCAATTGCCGAGAATAATGGCAAGTTACATATTGGCACCGAGTTAATAAGCACTTGTATTGTCAAAAAGACTCACTTGAAAATGAACATCGAAACAATGAGTTTTATTTAATTCACGCATTTACAATTATTTCTTTATTTCCTTCATTCGTGGTTAGCAGAGAAGACAATAGATTTATTAATCGGAAAAGATCATTTTTTTTAATCATCCCATTTAATATTCTGGTAGAATCATATTATGATGTTAATTGACTTTAGCGTTCTTCGAAATTGTCACGTCCGGATATGAACTGCCAACCGTCTTCGCAAACTGAAATGATTTTCGAATTCCCACGAAATGATACATCTACATAGTAGTATGCATGTGCAGGAGAGATTGTATGATTTGTTTAGGAAACTTGCTCCCCTCGTTTGCTGGAGGATATCGCCTATTATCTGATATATCTTGGTTTTATTTATTTTCCAAAATAAACGAAGACAAACTGAGTGTCACACCAAGCTAATAGAAACTAATAATGCACCACGTTGTTAAAGTAATATGATCGCATAAAATATAAATATAAAAACGATTTTGAAAAATAATTTACTTTAATTAAACAATTACTTTAATTTAACATTTACGGCATATACAAAACAATCATTGTATTTCTTCTTTTAACGCTTTTCCCATCGAATGCACGACTAATACCCATGCCAACTATAAGTCATCGTACTCTGAGTATTGTTTATGGTTAATGTAATTGAAACTAAGAGGAAACCTATTAGCAATTAACAAATGTACGAATCGGGTTATCTCCCTTATATACTAATTGATTTTATAATCTAGGACAATTAAAATCTTAATTTTTCGGGAAACAAACGAATAAATAATATTTTCAGTATTTTCTCTAGATCGGATTTGAAAGGAATTAAGGTTCCCAATTTTCCCCATGTAAAACTGGCTAATTATATATCAAGATTGTTGGTAATATTATTATGACTAACATTGTGATATTGATAAATCTCTACTTCATAAACACTGGACGCTGACCTCAAGATCAATCAAAACTAAAGATAATTCTTTTTTCACATTTATAATCGTTAAATAAAACTGTTTTTCCTTCTTAACAAAACTATTTTTATATTAAAGTTTATAAATTCATTTTACGTTTCAATCAAAATAAAACGAACAAAAGTAAACACATCCCAATTTACGATGAGTAGCGGAGGTAAATTAAAATCATTTTAGTGTTTTACGTATTTAATTAAAAAAAATATTCAATTTTATAACATGTTACTTATTTAGTGACAAGAATGAATTCATAATTGTTTCATTTAAATAAAAAAACATATATTTAATTTGGCTACAAAACACTTTGAACTAAAACACAAACGTTTTTTAATACATTTCGTTACATATTTATGATATATTTTATTAAATATTTTAATGAAAAAATGTATGTAATCAATTATAATTCATAATAATTTAGTAAAATACTTACTTTAATATAATCAATTCATTTATTAATATAGGATATCCATTAAAATTAAAAACCTAGAATATTTAACGAAAATAAGAGAGAAAATAGACGGTTTCCTTGTACCATTGCACTGGGGTGTGGCCAGACAGCAAGAACATCAAGTTCAGATTGAAACCCGACGCCTTTCTTATTACGCCAATAACACAAGATACGTATTTAACAACTGACTAGAGCGTGCTATTCTTGAACTGAGAGCTATACATTCACTAATAGTAGCAGACGATCTCCTTTATCACAATGCTGAACCCACGAATGTGGGAGCCTAACGTTAATTTAATAACTTTGTAGCAAGAATTATGTTATCAGACTTTATATAAGGAAAGCACGTAAAAATGCACTGATAGAAGGAAAAGTAGCATTACAAATGAACAAAGTAATACAGAAAGATTATTTCAGTATTTTAAAAAATGACTGTAAACAACAACAAAAATAATTAACGCGAAAACGCTTTGAGCCTATTCTCGGTCTGCCAAGTCAGCAGGATATTTAATAAAACTTTCTTGTATTTGCATATGGGTTTTAAGCGATATATTTTATGAATTAATTATTGGTTGATGTTATTTCTTGAATAAATTTACTTTTTGCAGGAATGCATATTACATATAAAAATAATGTGGTTATTTCTTAAAATATAACTTGTAAGACGTTAGAGGTTTTCCCTTCTAAATTTATATATTTTCATGTTATTTTGAACATAATCCATTTAAAATATATTGATTTAAATTAATCGTCAAATCATTTATCTTGAACAAGCTGAAAAATGGAGAATGTTAAAATTGTTCCAATAAGTATTTTCTAATGTTGTCGATTATATCCTTTTTGAAAATTTTTACTTCGATTCGTTTAATTTGATGCACGTAACATTAAAAGAGACACCATTGTTTAAAGCTTCTCACATGAAATAATTGCTCAAATTGTTTAGTGCTGTATTCATCACATTCAATTGTCAGTGGAGATTCACCTTGTTTTGTCTCTTGTTCTAGCGGTGTGGCCGAATCACGTTCAAATAGAATTGAGAAAGTAGAACAATTACAATTAAATTAGAATTATTAGGTATTTATAGAGCGTAAACCCCCGTCGTTTTTTATCAATACTAAATGAAGCAATATCATTGAATGCTGTTTGAATTTTCAGTTGATTCTTAAACATATGCGTGTTTTGAAGCTATATTAATAACTTAACTGCCTCGATTCAGGAATATCTGCATAATTGTATAAACAAAGAAAACATTCATTAAAATAAACATACAAAAACGCCGGTAAACAACATACCTACTCTCTTTGAAAATAATAATAATAATAATAATAATAATAATAATAATAATAATAATAATAATAATAATAATAATGTAATACCAATAATTATAATAATAACAACAATATAAATAACAACAATAATAATAATATAATAATAACAACAATAATAATAACAATAACAATAATAACAATAAAAATAACAACATCAACAACAACAACAACAATAATAATAATAATAATAATAATAATAATAATAATAATAATAATAATAATCTATATAATAAATACAAAAATTGGGGCCATTTCTGACACTAACGGTAAAATCAAAATATACTGTTTAAGTTTTTTAAAGGGGTTTAGGCACAAATAGAGAGTGTTATAAATTGTTGACTGTGGTTGTAGAGACGAGTGTTTGCTGTGAATGTTTTCGGGAGGGAATCATAAATTGAAACTCAGCCAAGCATCTGCCTCAATAGACGCACCATTTTTCTTATCTACTGCTTACTTTTATGTGATATCAGTTGCAGAACCAATTACTTTTCATATTGGATTTTATTAATTAACTATTATTTGTTACTTTTTTGTTTTAATTCAACGTTTAATCTTATTTTAACCTAACAAATGGTTTTATTTTGCAATATTTGATTTCCTGGAAAAATATTAAGCTTGTATGTTCAGATATACCGTAACTTTAGGGGGATAGAGTTTTGATCTATTTCTAAATTGCAAGTGAAAAGGCAAATTGATTTCCTCTTTCTTTTCTATTCTTTATGATCACATTTAAAAGATAATAATTATCGAAATTAGCAACAACTTAATGTTTATCTATTGTATACGAATGAATGAGAAAACAAAATTTGTTTTTGGTTCACAACAAAGTTATGTATGAAATATTCATTAGTCAAAATGTACATTTCAAGTATAAGAACGTTACTAACCAAACAACGTTAACTAATAATAACTGAATGCTAAAGATTTGGCAAGTAAACCATTGATAGTCTGTCATCTCTGTCTGCAGGTGAGTGAAATACAAACTGGTACTTCCGGAAGATAGTGACAATTAAGAATACATTTCCTCCGTGCAATTATTCATGAGCCAAATAATTTAGATGTTCTTCCGCATTGAAAGTTTGTGATCAATAATCAATAATAATCAATGATAATCGCTTCATCTTCTATCCGATTAATTGATCAATCATAGTAATTGCCATACCCCAGAGATTTGACTGCGTTTTTCTTTCTCGTTTTGCAAGGCTATTAGAAATTTGCAACCATTATCTTTGGCCAGAAATATTCGAACGTTTTGAGAATGCAAACATCCGCCAAGGCCTAATAATACTGCAAGTGGACAACTAATTTTCAAGTTCATGGAAAATAATAAACTGGTAAAATCTGGAAGAAAAACACACAAGCAATAAAAATTATAGAAAATTATTGTTTCTTTATTAAAAAAATATTAAGAAATAGTTTTATTTAAATGATTTATAAATAGTTTTTTGATGCAAAAATCTGAGAAATATCTAGCTGGCATGACAAATAATTATATTTTTAAACATTACTATGAAATAATTGCTTTTTTTTATCTAACGTCTGAAAATATTTTTTTTGATTAATAATAAATGAACAAATCTATATAATAATATAAGTAAGGTATTTGATATTCGTTTGAGCGTACCTTGTGTTAGAAAAATTAGATCGTCTGATTGATTGGTGCTTAATCTGATGTCGCTAAGTTCAATAATTTCGACGTTACCTATTTAAGAATGCATTGTTTCAAGACCAAGTTATGTCGTCTCAGCTACAAGAGTACGATTTGAAATGAATACATTTAATATATTGATTAAAAGAATATTTAGTTGACCATTATTTTATAGTAAGAATACAGAGGTTAATTCCTATTTAAAAAGAATTAAATTGCTACAATTTCAAAATAACTAAAAAAGAGATAACTTCATTTTATTAATTTAAAGAATATTCAGCTAAAAATAACAATTATTTTGACGAAGAAAAACGTAATTTTTTCTTTATAGTTTGGACTCATCACTGATGTCTATTATTTCAAAAGGGATATTATTATCAGTAAATGACATAGATTGATGTCAAAAGCGCTGTGGAATTTTCACGGGTCCCGATAGTGGTCATCTTATTAAAAAAACATAAAAATGTAATAATGTTCGTAAAAATATAATTAAATAGTTCTGTTATAAAAATGGTTGTGCTATCAAAAATCATTCAACAGCCTATTTTAGCTTTACTATATCTTGGAATGATAGAAATTAAATACAAATCAATGGATAGGAAGAACCTTTTTGAAGAACTTGATTACTGAGTTATACAAAAACTAGAATAATGATAATAGCAATCATAAAATATAGAGTTATCGAAATATACAGATATTAATAATCTGGTGATCTATAATGAAATGCATTACCTCTCGAGCAATTTATCATAAAGAATTGCTTGATTATTGTTGATCAAAGTAGTTAACGGACAGAAACGACAGACAGACACCAAATAAAACGTAGATTTCTTTGGCAGAGTGAAATAAAACAGCTTAAATTGATCGGGATTATCGAAATACTTTGGCTGCTATTTGTGCTAAAAAAGGGATTAAGTCGCGTGGCGCTACGAGAACCAGGAAATCAGTTGTCAGTAAGCTATTGAGATTGAAATTTAAAAGACATATGGAATCAAATCGTTTTTAGACACATTTTCCAGCTTGAATATCCGTCCCAGGAAAGGTTTCTAAAATTACGTACTTTTAATCATTTAATAACTGGAAGAAGTCGGAAGTGGAAATGCTTTAAACCAACAAATACACACTCCAATGGAACAAACTGTGCGAGAATAGAGATTACACGGATGAAGTTATAGGTTCACAATAAAATTGTTAATCTGGAATTGGATGGCGGAATTTTGAGATTAGATATAATTTGGCGTTTTAGTTTTTGTTTTATAAAGTGCTTAAGTCTCACTAAAATTAGAAGTAAACTTCTTTTTAATATATCTGACCGCAAATATTTACAATTCTTCAAACTACTACTATGATGAAACAATGTGAAAATTGAACTTGTAAGGTGAACATGATTGATTTAATAAAGTATTAATTTTGTAAACTTAACTACTAAGTTGGTGTTAAAAGGATAGAAATCTCCATTTTTAATAATTTATGCACCATTTCGTAACGGTTTAAACCGCAAAAATATCAACGGTAAAAAAAAAAATTTTGATGTGCTTTTCTACACGTTCTTGAAAATAATAAATATCATGTCTTTACGACATTCTGTAGAAGTAGATAGTTATTCATAAGTAATTTCAAGTTCCTATGTCTAATAAACTAATCCGAAGTAGGAACAACAGCAAACATAAAAACATGCGTTCGCCATTGCCGTTCATCTAGAATTCATATCTACTTCCGTGCCGATAAAAATCTGGAAGTAAAAGTGTTGAAGACACAGGAAAAACGCAATTTTGATGGTTAAAATTCAGGTGAATAAATTTTATTAAAAAAATAAAACTTAATTCATTGGAACAATGTTAATTAAAACTTCTGTTGCTTTTTTAAATGAATTTGATACAAATTATGATAAATAGCTATATGGTGTCTTGATTAAATTATCTGTTTATATATAGTATATGCATATGTTTTATTAATTGAAAATTGTCTTTTGATCTTATTCGTTAATTATACTTACAGTGCCATCTTTTAAATTTAAACGTAATTTTTTTTTATTGCGAAGTTGAAATAATTTTAATCGAAAATAGAAGTGTCTAATAGTTCACTTTCATTACAAATACACACAAATAGACTTTTATTTCTGTGTAAATAAAATAATAAATTCGCCATATTTTTAATATCAAATAAAAAAAATGATAATACTTAAAAGAAAAGGTTTGAATAATATTAACACTTAAAATTAAGTAAATAAGAAAACTGAAAATTACATTTCCTCTACAAAATAACAATAAATAAATATAAAACTTTGACTAATTTAAACTTTTGATAATTATTTAAGAAATTGTTACATATGCGTTTGCTTATCATTTAAATTGTTTTTTTTTTAATTTAAAAACAATACTTAAAAATTTATGAACAATACATATCATAATAAATAATCATATAAACAATATTTAAAACTTTATGAATAATTGATATCATAATAAATAAACATTGTGGGAAAACAATATTTAAAAAAATTATATGTAATAAACATCGTAATAAAATATCATTGTCGTATACCAATATTTAAAATTTATGAATAATAAAAATCATAATAAATAATCATAGAAAAAATATTTAAAATTTACGAATAATAAAATCATAATAAATAATCATTGTGGGAAAACAATATCTAAAATTTATGAATAATAAAAATCATAATAAATAATCATAGAAAAAATATTTAAAATTTACGAATAATAAAAATCATAATAAATAATCATAGAAACAATATTTAAAATTTACGAATAATAAAATCATAATAAATAATCATAGAAAAAATATTTAAAATTTACGAATAATAAAATCATAATAAATAATCATTGTAGGAAAACAATATCTAAAATTTACGAATAATAAAAATCATAATAAATAATCATAGAAACAATATTTAAAATTTACGAATAATAAAATCATAATAAATAATCATAGAAACAATATTTAAAATTTACGAATAATAAAATCATAATAAATAATCCTTGTGGGAAAACAATATCTAAAATTTATGAATAATAAAAATCATAATAAATAATCATAGAAACAATATTTAAAATTTATGAATAATAAAATCATAATAAATAATCATTGTGGGAAAACAATATCTAAAATTTACGAGTAATAAAAATCATAATAAATAATCATAGAAACAATATTTAAAATTTACGAATAATAAAATCATAATAAATAATCATTGTGGGAAAACAATATTTAAAATTTACGAATAATAAAAATCATAATAAATAATCATTGTAGGAAAACAATATTTAAAATTTACGAATAATAAAAATAATAATAAATAATCATTGTGGGAAAACAATATCTAAAATTTACGAATAATAAAAATCATAATAAATAATCATTGTAGGAAAACAATATTTAAAATTTACGAATAATAAAAATAATAATAAATAATCATTGTGGGAAAACAATATTTAAAATTTACGAATAATAAAAATCATAATAAATAATCATTGTAAGAAAACAATATTTAAAATTTACGAATAATAAAAATAATAATAAATAATTCTTGTGGGAAAACAATATCTAAAATTTACGAATAATAAAAATCATAATAAATAATCATTGTAGGAAAACAATATTTAAAATTTACGAATAATAAAAATCATAATAAATAATCATTGTAGGAAAACAATATTTAAAATTTACGAATAATAAAAATCATAATAAATAATCATTGTGGGAAAACAATATTTAAAATTTACGAATAATAAAAATCATAATAAATAATCATTGTGGGAAAACAATATCTAAAATTTACGAATAATAAAAATCATAATAAATAATCATTGTAGGAAAACAATATTTAAAATTTACGAATAATAAAAATCATAATAAATAATCATTGTGGGAAAACAATATTTAAAATTTACGAATAATAAAAATCATAATAAATAATCATTGTGGGAAAACAATATCTAAAATTTACGAATAATAAAAATCATAATAAATAATCATTGTAGGAAAACAATATTTAAAATTTACGAATAATAAAAATAATAATAAATAATCATTGTGGGAAAACAATATCTAAAATTTACGAATAATAAAAATCATAATAAATAATCATTGTAGGAAAACAATATTAGAAAAGTGTGCGAATGTATTTATTCTATGAAAAACACACACAAATAGTGAAAACAAATGGTGAATATTTAATAAATATTTTCATACATCTAATAAATCTATTAAAAACTAAACATTATCGATCTTTTACTTTTTTAATCTTTTGGTATAGTAAATAAACTTTACTTTTAATTTTAGAAATTTGTAAATTTCAAAGAAAAAACACATGGTTTATTATGGTTCAATTCTAAATGATTGACAAGGATTAAGAAATCAATATTTTAATTTAAGTTTGAAAGAAATTATGAGAACAAAAATATATAATAATGAAAAAAGTGAGGTAGAATAAAAAGATAGAGAAATAGAAAGTAACGCAGAAATATAAATAGCTATAGAGATGTAGAATGAGGCGACAAGATAGCGACGCCGAGATGGACACTGTGCGATTTCCGTCATTCTTGCAATGCTTATAAACATCATAGCAATACTTTCGATTTAAATACAGAGTAAGATTTATCATAAACGACTTTTACACAAGGTGAACGATTATATTTATCAATGTTTTCATTTTTTTTACCTAATTTCTCTAAACGCCATGCGTTGCTTCATCTAGTAAAACTAAAAGTGTCAATATTATCGGTAAAGAAAATCAATAAAAATAAAACGTTCATGTAAACCACTGTATCTACATCAGTATAAAACATTTCAACTCATCCTGGTTTTTTTCTTGTGTTCTAACTACATCTTACTAATTTCATTCTCGCAGTCTTTTACTCTCAGGTATTTTTAATCTTATGGCCACACGAACTCAGAAGGCATGTGCAAAGGAACAAACATGTATATTCTTTCAACATTTATAGTTTTTTTATCATTAATTGACTGAAGTAAATCAATATAATATACTGAGGAAGGTCTCATTGACCGAAACGTCGGCTATATAAGCCATTTTGCATATTCCTTGTATTTTTATAATAAATTTAATTCACTATATATATATATATGTATATATATATATATATAAGTTTGTATATCAGCGTACTTAAAGAAATAAACGGTAAGATGGTCAACATCTTGAAATTCGGAATATAAACTTTTGTCATTTATTTGTGTATGCTCTGTAGTTACATCGAGCTTCATAAATTAAAGGACGAGTATAAATAAAAGGTGAAATTTCATTGAATAAACATATTTCTCCATATATATATATATATATATATATATATATATATATATATATATATATATATATAATGTATGGGTGTGTGTGAGTGTGTGTGTGTGGGTGTGTGGCTGGATGTGTGCACTAGTGCGTGGGACTAACGCTAAGTTAGGCCACAAACGCATGTTCCATGCAAGTGCTTTCTTCGTTACGTATTTTATTGATGGTAGAATTTACAAATTTTCCCATTACTTTATGGAAGAAGACGTTGTACAAAAGAACACTTTCATTTTAAAACTGTTCTCTGATCGTTTGTGATTTTCATAAACAGTAGAAACTGTATATGAAGCAAAGTTGATTCTAGTCCGATCAATATATGATTAAGGTAAAAGAAAAAACAATGTGACACTGAATTTGTTATCGAACCGCGCATTTAAAATCAATAATTTCAAGAAAATTCAAAGACCATTCAATCGATAATCAGACTAAAATCGATGACATTTACTGAAATCGAATATGAAAATCGATGATAAAACGATGGTTTTCTTGCGATGACAAGCGATACAAACGCAAAGAGGACGATGTCGACGATGTCGACGATCCATTTTTCAGTTTATCATCGAATCAGCGCGATCGGAGGAGGCGGCGACGACGGAGGCGGTGGGGAAAACACGCGTATACACGATAGATCAAAAACTTCACCAAACATAACCCCCTATTCCATACCTCTCCATTCGATTACGACTTCTCCGCCCACGTCTTTTCATGTCTTCAAAACATTCCAACCCCAGTCATCGCTCGGCACGCATGCGCCTGCCAACCTCATCACATTTGTGGCAATTGTCATGACAATGGCATCGCTGACCGTCGGACCTGCTTCAGCAACCCTTCGCAGTCTCTCGTTGACATCCGCTTGCAATTCATCGTCCCGCATGTCAACAGATCGGTCCTCTCCATTGACATTCAAGCTCGGATTCCTGCCGGCTATGCTTCAAGGGGGCGAGGGCAAAAAATCAGCGGGAGCCTTTCTTACTGCCATCGAAGATATAAATCAAAATAAGGATTTCGCAGATCATGGGATTAAGTTGGATTATTTTTACGTTGATACCCAGAGCAGCACCCTGGTGGCAATCAAAGCCATGACGGATATGTACACTCGTGGGGTGGCTGCTTTCATAGGACCAGAGGATACTTGTACATACGAAGCCGCCATTACAGCCTCTTGGAATATACCAATGATTTCTTACGTAAGTTTCCATCTTTATTTTTTTTATTTCGTTTTTGCTTAAAATAATTTATTAGCAATTGTTGCTTTCTTTTCTATCTCTATTTTTATAACGTTGTTTTTGCTGCGTTCGTCATTGGTTCCCAAATGCAAAACGGCCGCAATAGAAATCAAAAAATCGAAATAAAAAACTTATTTTATATATATATAGCTTACAATTTATTACAGATAGAATATCGACAATCTCTTAGCCCACTCTGCTTTATAGTTATAGCAAACTCCCCAACAGCAGATGGAGACATAAAAGGCGGAATATCCGTTCACTTCGACCATCAAGTCTTTTATGTTTTACCCAATCTTTTCTTGGTAGATAGACTTGTTTTTGATACATTCCTCAATCAGCGAACTTTAAAATAAAAGTAATACAATACACTTTCAACTTCAACTCCCAAACTTGAAATAATCAAAGCAATCGCAATTATATTCAAAACGCAACACCTACCCACACATTCGACTTACACGTCATTAATCACCATATATATTTCCATTCCTATTCACTATTCTACCTTTTCCGATCCCATCTTGATAACCTCGTTACATTTCAGCCTCCCTCGTTTTTTTTTTCTAAACTAAAATGTGAATTGCTATATTTAATCCTTACGGGGACGATTAAAAGTTCGTATTTTATGGATTGGCTATTTGTCGATAAAGAGGAAAATAAATCTTTGCTACTCACTTCTCATTGCAAATTTACGGCACAAATAAGTGGTTTGTAACGTTAGATAAGCAATTCTTTCACCAATAAGAGATTAGCGGTCTTTGCCTCGTCGACTGATACAGGTGGAGTATTGGAGCTTAAAGGGTTCTGTGGGGACGCGATGATCCAAAATCGGGATCGAGTGGTGGTTTACCTTATCGCTGCCATAAAATGGCTCATCTTTGCCTATCTTTTAGAACTTAGATGCAAGAAAAAAACAAGTGCACATGGGAATAAGAATATTTATGCATATTGACCACGTGTGTCAGACGTGGTTTGCAATCTATACAATACGAGCTTAATACGTGTTGCCAGAAACGTTGTAATATTCGAAAGTTTAAGATTATTGAGCGAGAAAAATCAGTGTAACAAAGCGGTACGCTCTAATTGTAACAGGGAAAAGCAGCAGCAACCACATTTAAAAGCATGTATGCCAATTTGCAAGTTTGCACGCAATGACGTCACAGGGAGAAGAAGGAGATAAAATAAAATTTAAAAAAACAGACCTCGTGGTCAGAAAAGCAGAGAGAGAAAAGGTATTTGACGCCTGTTGAAGCGAGTGGACAACAGAGGTACGTGCATGAAAGAGCGCCTTGACAGACATGCTTGACGCGTAAGTGATATTTTGAAACACATTAAGTGTGTTGTCGGAAATTGCTGGAATAAATATTTTTTGTATCCACCTAAAAATGCTGAGTCGTATTTTTATGCCCTTCCTGATTTGTTTGTTCCTGCGACGGTACCAGACAACGTGTGGCTTCGATTAGCTGAAATGTAAGGAAACGGTTAAAGAGTAATGGCTACGTTATATAAGTATTGAAAACAGTATATTTGAAGGAGAGTATGCGACGTAACCGCGTTCTAGTAGCGAGTATATTGTTCCGGAGATCAGTATTTAGAAATCATGTTGTTCCAGAAAAGTCTACTATGTAATAAATATCGAGTGGTAAACGTATTGTTGTGTTGAATACCATGTCAGGTGAAAAAAGTATACAAGATAACAAAGTTCCAGTGGCGAGCATGTTGTTTTTATCAATAGAGACAATCTTTCTTCCCCATTTATTCCCTTAGATACGAAGTATCTCTGTTGTAATGATGATAGTTGGGATATCTCTGGGTCCGAGGGTCTGTCCTTTTAGTACCTCCTTTTTTCTGAAATGAGCGTAATACAATAATCGGTCTCTCGAAAGATTAACAGGAACGCCATGGAAGGCATGCTACATGTCCCAACAGTTCTTGGGGAGTCGAGGCACTTTGCTACTCGACCACAGAAAACTGCGTATGAGTTTGTTTCGCTCACGTTGCAAATGTCGACGTCGAGCTTAACAAGGCAAGCAGGACGATTACCGGCAACTTGAAATCGGCAAACCTTTCCATCTGTCTACAGAATGCCTGAAATCACCCCGCAACAGATTCACAGCGATAGCGAAGGCAGAGCGTGACAAGCAAAGCAACAAGAATCACCATCTTTTATATGGATATCAAAAGGTGCCGCAACGACTACCATCTCGCAAGAGCTTTACTACCGTCACAGACCTGTGACGAACAGCACCAACGTTCTTTCGCGTGCTTTGGTGGAATGAGTTAGTCAAAGACAGCGACAATGAGCCTCTTCCGGCACCGAAAAAATATCTCCCAGCAGACTCTGAATTCTCCCGGAAAGAGTGGGTAACACTTAACTATACCCGAGCGAAAGTTGCTGAAACACGAGACAATCTGCACAAGTGGGACGATGTCCCTTTTTTTTACACATTGATCACCACTTATCAAGGCCCGGAAGCCACTCAGGGATAAGGGTTATTGCAAGTACGGTACGTTAGTGTGGAGATTTGATGAAGTGTTTACTTAAGGGAGCAGTTCATTAGGAATTTGTTAACGTTGGACTTGAAGACATCCAAGTTGTAGTCAGGTGGGAAGCAGGCAGACGGAACAGAGTTCCAGAAAGAATATTCCGGTTTCGTCTTCTGTAATTGGGTTTCAACTTCTGGAAAGTTGGAACGTAGACCCCTGATGTTGGAGAAGGAGACCTGGTAGTAGGGGTCTACGTTGGAAGATGGGGTTCTAGGGCCGACGTGCAGACTATCCGACATTTCCTCACAGACTGTCCCCAAAGCGAGAAATGCCCCAATGCAGGCCTGACACTCAGGTATGACACGGACATTGCCCGATGATGGATCCTGAGATGGAGTAAAACGGTATGAGTGATGATTGGCAATAGTAGGTATTATAGTAGCAGTCGTTCGCTATCTTTTTCTTTTTCTGATAATTTTCCCATTCCTTTTCGCTTTACATTGGTTCTGCATTAGGAAAAAAAAAACATTAACAGTATTGTTATATGACACCGCGTTATTTTCTTGCTTTATTTTTTTACAGCATACATCTCTTTCATCGCTCACTTACAGGGAAGTATCGCGGAGATAAGGCTTCAGAACAGACGCTTGAATCTGATCAGTTTACTAGCCCAAAAGAAAGGTTTTGCTATCTTTTTCGCTATGTATCACTTGGAACTTCCATGCGCATGACGTCATATGTTGACACGTTTATTCTAATTTTAATCTTTAACTTATTATGTCATTGTCTGCTTCTTAACTGAATCTAACCAATGATATGAACGGTTTCGTTTCTAACTTAATTATCATTTTGCGATCGCAGTTGACATCAGTAACCTCTATAATCTTTTCATATGGTTGTTAATGTGTGCGCACGCCACCACGACACACATTGGTAAGCAGACGGACTGACCAGATTTTCCGCCTATATACAGTGCCTTGGTAGTCTCAAATAATCACCCATC
This sequence comes from Euprymna scolopes, assembly GCF_053919585.1. NCBI lineage: Eukaryota > Metazoa > Mollusca > Cephalopoda > Sepiida > Sepiolidae > Euprymna > Euprymna scolopes. The sequence continues at coordinate 12,784,599 of NC_136500.1, forward strand.
TAATACTTACCAGGTTCAACGTTGCTTAACTCTGTTGATTGAACGAGAACACATGTCAACGTGATTATGATTTTCTCACATACGTCAAAATATTACTACATTCCACCTTGATATTCATCAGCATAAATGTTACATGATAAGGGCTGTTCCCTTTTCATGTAAGTATAAAAATAGAAAGATTAAGTTAAAATGAAAATGAAATAGCAATAGACGAAATTCAAACCTCGTAATTTAGGTTTAGAAATAGATTACGTGTGAGAATTAGAAAATGGATTGTAAAACAGCTTAGAGATAAAATAATTTCAAGAAAAGAATGTGCACTGTCAATTTTGTTATGAACATTCAATTGAAAGAATGCAGCTACAAGAGAATTTAATAAACATGTTCTTAACATATTGGAAATATAGGTTACTGAGTATAGGTTAAAATTCCTTTTGTAAACAAAGGAAAAAGTTTTGGACACGCATGTCCAGAACACGCGAAAGAAGACACATGTTTTAACATGTGTATGACGTCATGGAAAAATGGGAAGTTCTAGATATAGATAGAAAAACTTTAGAGTTAAGCAGACAGAAGCAGGGGGAGAGACGGAGAGGGAGTTTGAGAACGACAGACGATAGTCTGCAGTTTGGAATTCGAACGTCTAGAAGCGAGACAGTCACTTTGAAACTTAATATGTGAAGCTTTGAATTCTTGATGATGAAAACCACGGCCGGCCGTGGGAAGAAATAAACCCATCATGTGTTTTTATAAACGTCGTCTTTGTGTTGTGATTCTACCAAAAGGTAAAGTGAATATTGTTATTATATGTCTTGTATATCTGTGTTATAAAATGTCTTAACATACACATCTTACATACACGTCTCGACATCTCATATCGACAATGGTAACTCTACATCTCATATCTACATTAAACTGTCTGAACACTATCTCCTCACGCAAAGAGCTTCCATCTATTAACCTAAGTACGAACATTTTATAAATATGAATCTCTTACAACATCCCTCTCTCTCTCTCTCTCTCTCTCTCTCTCTCTCTCTCTCTCTAAGATTCACTCTTTATAAGACTCTCTCTTAATAAGACTCTAAGTCTCTAAGACTCTCTTTCAAAGAAACCCCTATATAACATAAACTTGCCTATTTTTTCGAAGGACGCATTAGTTTCGAAATACTAAGAATATTGTCGTTATTACTTCTGAAATAAACTGACCCAGTGGACATTAAAAAGATTATCAATTCAATTTTATAACTAGAAATTTAAAGATAGATAGCAGATGTATTAAGTTTGTAACGTTGTTATTGCTTTTAAAATGGATTAAACGTTTTATGTAGAGACTCGCAAATAAAATAAGATTTTAACTCAAACCTAGTGAAAGAAAAAGTTATGCAGTTCGCTCGGTTTCACACCTAACTCGCCGACACGTATTTACAACACGACACAATATGTTCTCTCTTTCTTTTCCTTTCCTGATTAGATAGCAGCCTTTGTTGTACTAATTCTCTCTGGAACTCACAGGTTGGCCAGTTCACTTTCGAAAGGGTGGAAGTGGATTCGTGTGCTTGTCAAGCATAACTTCGAAAACGCAATGAGTTTTTTTTATTTTCCTCTTCCTTTTCTTTCCATTTTAATGCATATATATATATCCATTCTATTCCGCGACGTCACGCTCACGCCGCGTTTAAATGATGGCGCGATATTAGTTCGGCACGTCAGTCGTCAATATGCATACGTGTCCTGGCGTGGTCATTTAATGACGGAGACAGCGACAACGTTACAAGTTTTATTCTATAAAATTCAATAAATTTGGCACGAACAAAACAAGAACGTTTCATCTCTCCTTTGATCTTGAGCAAGTGGTACAATGGGGAAAGAGGTGGCTGGTTACTTTTAATGCATCTAAAACCAAGCTTTTATCTTTACCTCATCAACGCTCTGATCCCCATCTGGCATCAATTGAAATGAATGGCTTTCGTCTTGGGGAGATCTCATGTTTTGACAAGCTTCTGGGCTTGACCTTTACTCCTGATCTGCAATGGAACACACACAATCAAATCCGTTGCCAAGGCCGCTGGAAGAATGGTGGGATCCTTCTATCGATCCAGTAGAAATCTTATTGCTAATGCAATCTGTATATATTCTCTATCTATACAAGAGCCAGGTACGTCCAAGGATGGAGTACTGTTGCCACATCTGGACAGTTTGCCTTGTTCAAAATAGACTTTGTAGCCTCGTAGGGATTTCCTTTTCCCTTCCCTGCAACCTCTTTCTCACAGAAGAGATGTTGCGAGTTTGTCTCTGCTTTATCGTTATTTTCATAGCAAGTGCTCGACTGAGCTCCAATTTATGGTTCTCCCTCGCCCAACTTTCACAAGAAACACTCGTCTAGCTCCAAACACTATCAATGATTCCCCTATTCTTTAACTGTGCCTAAACCTAAACGTAGATTCCATGAACAAAGTTTCTTTCTTAGAACTGCATGCCTGTGGAACTGTCTTCCCTTTTCCTGCTTTCCAGCTGACTACAATATGGTTGTCTTCAAGCCCAACGTAAAAAGTTCTTGATGAGCCGTTCAACTTAAGTTAACGAATTTACCGAATATCCATTACTAACTATTACTACATTGTCCGATTGACTACTGTAAACTCTTAACCCTTATCCTCGAGTGGCCTTTGGGCCTTGATGAGTGGTGATGCCTATGTAAAAAAAATGTATTATTTGGATTATTTGGACTCTTGCTTTCATCTTGATTGTTATTCATACAACGTTTTGGCTTCAAGGAAAGTAAAATTCAGTTCTAAGTAATATCTGAAGATTAATTAAGACTTTTACTCGGTCATGACTGACGGAACTAGAGCATTCTACTTTTGTGGACTCTATAAATGATTCCGTTCGAAATCGCGTTCAAATTCTCGAGATCGATAGAAAGATTTCCGAGTTCGGCATACAAATGTTGTTTGGCCTTAAAAATGCCAATATGCCAAGTTTGGCCTTAAAAATGCCAATATGCCAACAATGAACTAGAATATAAGAGTGACCTGCCTTTGATTTAGCCTCGTTTTCACATAGGCCCTGAACTGGCATCTAAGCTTTAGCCTCTGTCCCATCGACGAAATGTTGCATCCCTCTGCCTTTTCTACAAGTATTTTAGTGGTGAATGCTCTGACGAACTGCAATCACTTGTGCCCCCACGACGTGACCACTCTCGACAAACCCGACAGGCTGCTAAATCCCACCCCACACTGTAGAGATCCCTAGATGTAAAAGATCTTTTTTATTCCAATAGTTTCTTCCCCACAACCGCTAGACTATGGAATTCCATTCCAGATCCCTGCTTCCCCAACAGTACTGACGTGCAGAAGTTCAAGTGTAACGTGAACCGACATCTTGCTGCCCAAATCCCTACATAGTACCACAGTAGTTGTTGCCCCTGATAGTAGCCCCTTACACCAAAGTGGCAATTTGCCTTGTTTGGGGTGAAAATGTAAAAAAAAAAAAATATCATAATAATATATGATCATTGTTGTAATGGTGTGAGAAAGAAACTCGTAGTAATTTCGACACACAACGGTTTTCACCGAAAAAGAAGTCAGAAAAACGTTGTGTAAAAAATATTTTTTTTTTTACACGGTGGTCACCACTTATCAGGGCCAGGAAGCCACTCAGAGATAAGGGTTATTGCAAGTACATTACATTAGTGTGGAGATTTGATGAAGTGTTCATTAGGAATTTTTGATGAAGTGTTCATTAGGAATTTTTAATGAAGTGTTCATTAGGAATTTTGATGAAGGTTCATTAGGAATTTGTTAACGTTGGACTTGAACTCATCCAAGTTGTAGTAAGGTGGGAAGCAGGCAGACAGGCGTGCAGTTCTCAGAAAGAAGCTTTGTTCATGGAATCCACGTTTTGATTTAGGCACAGATAAAGATTTTGAAAAAACAGGACAAACAAAAAAACAAGAAGTGCAGAGCTGAAAGAGTAAACTAAAAATTGTTTCTTACAATCTAATTATATTATTTGTATTGAGCTATATAGCACAATATTATTTTCTGATTATTTATTAGTACTTAATTTATCTCATTTGGGTTAGTTTTATATTTAAAATACAATGGACACTATTTTCAGAGAGAAATGTTAGTAAACTCATATTTGCTATGTATTATTGTTTTTTCTAACCCAAAACCTAATTTCTCTGATACCCCCTCCCGCCAAATATAAGCTCTCTTAAAGAATATTTGATGTTCAAATATGATTCTCATTCCGTGGAATTTCCACGGGTCCTACGAGTTTGTATTATTATGCAGATATTTCGTCAAGTGCGTGACAAATACGCTCTTATGACGAAAGTCGTTCGTGCAGTTACCACAATTATGACGTGAAACACACTGGCTGCATTGCATATTAAAATAATGAAAATATGTTTATTATCTAAATCTTTACATTATTCTTATTGAAGTATTGTGTGTACTTGGTGATAAGGGAAAGCGTGTACTACACAATAGATTAAACATAACTTATCCCTGAGTGGCTTCCGGGCCTTGATAAGTGGTGATCACTTTGTAAAAAAAAAAAAAATAACTTCATAAAAAAGTTTTCTTTGTAACCGTTTTTCGAATTTAGAACTGAATTATTGACCGTTTACTTTGTATAAATTTTGTTCTTCGATTTTGATATCCTCTGCGTTCCCATGCTCAAGAATAATTGAATTATTGAATTTCTAGAAGAAAGAAATAAAAGCATCCATCAACATTAAAAAAATTGTCGGTGGTTTCTCCTTCTTGTAAATCCTTATGAAAATCGGAAACGAGGAAGAGAATCACATTATAAACGTAGACGCTCACTGCATTCATTGGCGAAAGGAACAAGAAAAGTTCATAAGCTATTGACAAGGCGGTTTATTTCCGACGTAGACATCAAATCTGATTAGAAAAAAAAAAAAAACAACGTAAAGTAGTTTTCTTATTTATCTGTCTATGTGTCAGTGAATCTTCTACCGATATATATATATATATATATATATATATATATATATATATATATATATATATATATATATGTGTGTGTGTGTGTGTGTGTGTGTGTGTTTTACACAGTGATCACCACTTATCAAGGCCCGGAAGCCACTCAGGGATAAGGGTTATTGCAAGTACATTACGTTAGTGTGGAGATTTGATGAAGTGTTTAATTAAGGGGGCGGTTCATTAGGAATTTGTTAACATTGGACTTGAAGACATCCAAGTTGTAGTCCGGAGAGAAGCAGGCAGACGGAACAGAGTTCCACAGGCGTGCAGTTCTAAGAAAGAAGCTTTGTTCATGGAATCCACGTTTTGATTTAGGCACAGATATAGAGTGGGGGAAATTTTTCACAGTGGATTCAGCTAGACGGGTGTTTATCGTGAAAGATTGGCGAGGGGGGGGGCAGAGATTGGAGTTCAGACGAGCACCTGCCATGGAAATAACGATAAAACAAGGATAGGCTCGCAACGTCTCTTCTGTGGGAGAGGTTGCAGGGTAGAGAAAAGGGCACCCCCCACTAATCCACGAAGTCTATTTTGTATTCTGTCAAGGCAGGATTGGCTGTTTTTAGCAGCTCCTGCCCAGATATGGCAACAGTATTCCATCCTTGGACGTACTTGGCTTTGATATAGATAGAGAATTGCATCAGTAGTGAGATATCTTCTGGAGCGGTAGAAGGATCCCACCATCTTTCCAGCGACCTTGACAACAGACTTGATGTACGTGTTCCATTTCAGATCAGGAGTAAAGGTCAAACCCAGAAGCTTGTCAAAACACGGGGCCTCACCCAGACGAGAGCCATCCATCACAATTGATGCCAGCTGGGGATCAGAGCGTTGATGATGTAAGGATAGGAGTTAGGTTTTGGATGCATTAAAGGTAACCAGCCACATCTTCCCCCACTGAACCACGCGCTCGAGATCAGAGGAGAGAGAATCAGAGAGAACTTTGTCATTTACAGCCTTTTATGTGTTGCCGTAGATGGTCGTGTAATCAGCATAGATGTCAACGAATGATTTAAGTATGTGTTTAGGGAGGTCATTGATGTAGATCAGGAAGAGAGTTGGGCCCAGGATTTACCCCTGAGGGACTCCAGCATTTATATTGCAGGCCTCCGATTTTTGTCCATCTAGCACTACTCTTATGAGCCTATCGGAGAGAAATGGTTTAATGATTGAGAAAACATTTCCAGTTATACCGTAGCTGGAAATCTTGTGAAGTAGACCCTTATGCCATACCTTGTCGAAGGCCTTTGATATGTCAAGAGCAATTGCCCTAGAAAAGAAGCCTTTGTCAAGAGATTAACTAATCCTGTGGGATATAACCATCAGCACATCTGTGGTAGATCTTGCAGAGCGGAAACCATATTGTGTGTCACTAAGAAGGTTATTCCTGCTGAGGTGGTTGACTATTTCTCTATTTAATATGGATTCCAGCAACTTGCTCATAACACACAGGAGACTTATAGGTCTGTACTGAGAGGGAAATGACTTATCACCTGAATTCTTAAATACAGGGAAAACTGAAAGGTCTTCCAGGGAGTCGGAAAGCACTTCTCCTTAAGGCAGCGCTTAAATAGTTTCGTAAGTATTGGAGCAAGTTCTGGTTGAAGCTTTTTTAACACTATAATTGGGATGCCATCAGGGCCAGTTGCTTTACTGAAATCTAGGTTCTTTATTGGCTTGGCGACCTCATGCACGGATATTTGTATGTTACCTAGCTTGTTCTGTGTGTGTGTGTGTGTGTGTGTGTGTTTGTGTGAGTAGCCCCTTATTTTTTATGGGATGTATTTATTCATTTTTGTTATTAAATTCTATTACGTGCATACAATTTAATAATAATAATAATAATAATAGTTAATATTAATAATAACAGTTAATAATATATAAATACATATATATAAATATATATATGTATATATATACGTATTTATATATTATTAACTGTTATTATTATTATTATTATTATTATTATTATTAAATTGTATGCACGTAATAACATTTAATAACAAAAATGAATAAATACATCCCATAAAAAATAAGGGGCTACTCACACACACATATGACTGGGTTCAAGACACACATATGACTGGGTTCAAAAACAGCCTACAGTAAATAGACTCTGATTTATGAATGTATGATAGGTATGGTATAATAAATTATGGGGTTTATCTATTTTATTTTTACTTTCATCATATTTTGCTTTGGTTTTGATACCCCCAAATTCGTAGCTATCTCTTTACAACTCTTCCTTTTCATAACCTATCCTACTTTCATAAATCAGAGTCCATTTTCTGTAGGCTGTTTTTGAACCCAGTCAACGACAGGTACTTTTGCTAGTATATATATATATATATATACATATATATATATATTTGTGTGTGTGTGTGTGTGTGTGTGTGTGTGTGAATAACAAAAAGAACTTATAGTTCTCTAAAAAAAACGCTATGGTAGCAGAAAAAATAACAGCGTATCGAAGTTGTTAATATCGCTAAAAAACGCCAACAACAAATCTTATATACGGTTGAACCCCGGTACACGGTATGAATCCGTTCGTGGATTTGAATCGTATGGTGAAATCGCCATCTGGCGGAGCCTAAGCAAAATTTTATACATATTAAAAATTAGTAACAAAATACAGTACAGTATATAATACACATTTATATAATCGAATAACATTATAAATAACACTATAAAACAGGGTAAATACCATAATTAGGGCCCGGCAAAACATCGTATTCCACATAGTAACCTGACAAAACCGTATCTTAGGGCCACCGTTTCATGGGATTCTACTATATATATATATATATATATATATATATATATATATATATATATATATATATATATATATATATATAGGGTGAACCGATAAAGTTATCGCCCTAACGAAAATAACACTACAGGTTTATTTTAAAACTTATTGAAAAAATCCAGATAACTTAATTATGAAGTAGAGTAACATCTATTCAATGTAGCGGTCTTCAGCCTCAATCACCGCCTCGATACGGGACCGGAACTGGGAGCATGCCTTTTCCACAAGCGCCCGCGGGAGCTCGACGAATACTCGGTGGATGGCTATTCCTGTCTCCCAAAATACTAACGGAACAATAATATTAGAAAGAAATGTGTTCGATTAATCTCTTCGAACAAAATAACAAGGCGCTTACAAAAAAAAATGAAAAAGTGAAATGGATTTTAATTTTGAATGTTTCTCAATTAACATCTTTTATCTCGCTTCATTTGTCTTTTAGACGAACTAGAAACCGACAGCTGAAATATGAAAATATGAGTCAATACTCAATCGTGTTCGATTTGCTCAATTACTGTCATGATGAAATCATAAGCGAAAAAAAAGAGCACGTATTAAGGATAGCATTTAAAAATTACATTTGAAACAATTGCGCACATTATCTGCAATGTTTTTTCCTCAGAAGAGTGAAATTTCGGTTGTAATTTGTTTCAAGGGAAAGAGGCATGTTGGCTGTAATTTGTTCGATTAACATTTCTTTTTTTTAGATGCTCTTTATATTTCTGTTTGTCGGTCTGTCGACTCATTTGTCAGTCTACCACATTTCAGTTTGAAAAGTATTTTAGCTTTAAATGCGTAAAATGAATTGATGCATATTTTTAAATGCGACTATCAATCTCTATACGAGGTGCCGTCTATCGGTAATCTGTGACGATGTTTTTTGTTCTGTCACGCTTAAATTTGAATTAAAATTTTGCTAAATTTCAAAGCGCTTATGTACGTTTTTTTTGGTTTGACACGTTACTGTCTTTTTTCTTTTGTTTATCACACTTAGATTAAATATATCACACCAATGTCTGTAATAACACTTTATTTGATTTGTAATGCTTAAGTTTGAAATAAAACTTTGTTACGGTTAAGATTGAAATAGAATTTTGTCACTCTTAAATTTTAGATAAAAATTTTGTATGCTTAAGTGTTGAATAAAACTTTGTCACGTTTAAGTTTGAAACAAAATTTTGTCACGGTTAAGTTTGAATAAAATTTTATCACGATTAAGTTTGAAATAGAATTTTGTCACGGTTAAGTTTGAAACAAAATTTTGTCACGGTTAAGTTATAAATAGATTTTTGTCACGGTTAAGTTTGAAACAAAATTTTGTCACTGTTATGTTTGGTTTTGTCAAAATGTTTGACCGCATTTGGATGCTGAAATGAAACACTTATTGTAAACTATTGATCATATACGGTTAATTGAACATAAGGTGATATTCTATGCATGACACTCATATGCATGACACTCATTTTAGTTAATTCATTTATTGAAACGCGAAACTAGTAACATATGGTTTCTCACCTATGCTACCTTGAAGCAAAACTTGAAAAAATTCTGAGTTATTATTTTGCTTAATAAATGCATGATTACAGATCTTTTATATACATATAATTTTTTTTTTCTCGCCCTAGCATTGATATTAAAGTCTTTACTTCTTTCTATTTCAAAATTATTAAAACGAACTTCTTAAACTACAAAGTCTTGGATATGCGAGCGGCTACATGAAGGTTAATTTTCTTATTCCTTTGAAAACAAAGTTCATTAATTACTTATTAATTTTTTATGTTTCTTATTAGATTATTGGTTTCATTTAATTATTACGCTGATTTATTTTTATCCATAGTTCCTATATTCTGCATGATTGCGTAGAATTTAAGATGAAAATGTTCTAGCACACACACACACACACGCGCGCACTCACGCACACACACACGCACGCACGCACACATATATCCATTCAAAGCACACAAACATATATCCATTCAAAATATTAAAAGAAGCCATCAGCAGAGCATCACACATTAGCAGACACAACCTACTAACATACAAAAACAACAAAACATCCACACGAATACCTATGGTATTTCACTTCAATAATAACACAAAACATTTATACAACGCCATGAACAGATGTTCAAACAGTTACAACAGGACTCCACACTCAACACAATATACAATAAACAACCCATTTGTGCCAAACGACAGCTCCCCAAATTACATTCCTTACTCACATCCACTCGGATTAACCGCACCCTCACATCTCAAGGAAATAAACCTTGCAATAGGCCCAGATATCTAATATGTACACATATTAACACCAACAGCACATTCACCCCTCCCGGCACCAACATCCATCTCAAACTTCCCCCTTTAAATTGCAATAGCTCAAATGTAATATATCTGTTATGCTGCACCGAATACACAAAAGGCAATTACTTGGGGGAAACAGGCATGGAGTCCCGCCTACGCCTTAATAACCACAAACATACCATTAGAAAGAAATCTACACAGCATCCAGTAGCTATCCACTATAATTTACCTAACCACACAATAGTCAACATCAGATACATCCTCATGGCATCCAATTTTATTACACAATACCAGAGACGAAAATATGAAAAAAAAAATAATTCTAAAACTCAACACGCACACTTCAGGCCTTAACAAAAACCTGGAACTACTCAGTGACTACAATTTTTATAACTACAAAGATTTTCACTAACATTTTTCTTAGGACTAAACTGCACGGTGGGATGGGGTAAACCTTTTTTTTCTAACTCTTTCCGAAACCTTCACATTTTCCCTAATTTTTCTTTCTTTATACTCTCATACACATTGGTCTATGCATGTGTATGTGTGTGCGTATTATGTACGCATATATGCATGCATTTATGCGAGTGTATGTGCATATGTACCTGAAAGTGAATGTACACGTCAGTATATGTGTATACATGTATACGTATGTGTAGGTATATGTATATATATGTATGTATGTATATGTGGATATATGTGTATGTGTGTGCATGTATGTGTGTGTGTTTTTTCAAAACACATTTTCTTTAAGTGTTAATTTTCTTCATATTACTGTATATGTATATAAATGTATGTATTTCTCGCACACCTATACTTCTTTTCCCGTCTCTCTCTCTTCCCTTCTCCCTATCTCTCCCTACATTCACTTATGTAAACTTGCGTATATATGTATAGCTGTCTCTACGTGTAAATATATGCGCAAATATTTATGTATGTGCAGGTGTATTTGTTAGTATATGTATACATTTATTTGTATATATATATGCATATATATGTATATATTTGTACATGTGAGTATTTGTCTGTATACGTATGTGTATGTACATATTAATATATGAATTAATCAAAAGTAGCGTTTCGTTTCTGTCTTTAAACGGTTGAATTTGGAAACGACGTTTTCGTTCTTTTTCGAACGAGAAACAAATGAGTATCATAGCGTTTCTCCTCATGTATCTCTTATATCCTTTGAATTCTTATTCTTTCTTGGAATAAATAATATCATTAGAATTCAAAAGATTGGACGGCGCGTTTCTTCATTTTTATTTACTCTTTAATTTTTAATTTTTCCTTTATATGTGTATATTTAAAAAAAAAAAAATTATTACATTTTCACCCCAAACAAGGCATATTGCCACTTTGTTGTAGGGGGCTACTATCAGGGACATAGGCATCAGGTAGGAAGTTGGGCAGCAAGATGTCGGTTCACGTTGCACTTGAACTTCTGCATGTCAGTACAGTTGGGGAAGCAGAGACCCGTCAGGGAATTCCAAAGTCTAGCTGTCCTGGAGAAGAAACTACTGGAGTAGAAAGCTCGCTTACATCTGGGGATCTCTACTGTGAAGGGGTGGGATTTAGCTGCTTGTCGGGTTTGTCGGGGGTATTTACGTCGAGGGGGGCACAAGTGCTTGCAGTTCGTCAGAGCATTAAACACCGTTAAAGTACTTGTAGCAAAGGCAGAGGGATGCAGCATTTCGTCGATGGGACAGGGGCTGAAGTTTAGATGACAGTTCAGGACCTATCAGATTGGCGACTCTCTTTTGAACCTTATATAGGAGCGAGAGACTAGTGGTAGATGCACCAGCCCAAATATGACAACAATACTCCATACATGGGCGAATGGTGGCCTCATAGAGGTATAGGATACTTTCGGGCGTTAGTATCTTTCTTGCACGGTAGAGAAAACCTACCTTCTTCGCAGCGGTCCTAGCGATACTCTCGATGTAAGTGTTTCAACTCATGCTTCCTGAGAGCGTTAGGCCGAGGAGTTTACAGGATGTACTTTCAGATAAAGAGTCATTGACTATTGCTATTGGTGGTAGAAAAGGTTTCTTGTAATTATTGAAGGAAACCAGTTTAGTCTTGGCAGCATTGAATGTGACCATCCATTTATGTCCCCATTCCACTACAGATCGGAGGTCATCCTCTAGTGTTTCTGCCATTTCTTTAGATATGTGTTCATTTGTTTTCCTGTCGTGTCTGTTATAGAGTGTGGTGTCGTCAGCATATATACCCATCTCAGAGGCAATTTTGTCTGGGAGGTCATTTATGAATATTATGAATAACAGAGGTCCCAGAATAGACCCCTGAAGCACTCCCGTATTTATATCGTATTGTTTAGATGTACGACTGTCGAGGACAACTTGGATTTTTCTCTTTTCTAAGAAGGATTTAATTATGTCATGTATTCTTCCACTGATACCATATGATCTGATTTTCCTGAGAAGACCTTCATGCCATACCCTGTCAAAAGCCTTAGATATATCTAGAGCTACCGTTCTACCCACCCCCGCTTTGTCCAGTGGCTGGTATATACGTTCTGAGATTACAGTTAAGATGCCTGCTGTTGAACGGGATTGTCTAAATCCATATTGTTGGTCAGTCAGAAGTTCAGCACCTGTAAGGTAATGGACTAGAGCCTGGTTAATTATTGTCCCAAATATTTTGGCGAAAAGTGGGAGGAGGCTAATGGGGCGATAATTTACTGGGTCAGTTCTTTCGCCAAAAGTCTTGAAAACTGGTACTACAGAAGCAGTTTTCCAGCAGTCCGGAAAGCAAAATTCATTATGGCATTTGTTGTAAAGTTTGGAGAGAACTGGAGCTACTTCGTGGAGCACTTTTTTAATAGCACAGCTTGGATGATATCGGGTCCACATGCATTTGAAGTGTCAAGGTCTTTTATGATAGCATGTACCTGATAAGAGGTGATTTTTCAGATCTTCCACAAAGGAAAGTCAGGGAGGGAGTGGTTAGCAGGGTCCAGAGTGGAGTTGGAGGCAAACCGACTGGCAAGCATGTTAGCCTTCTCAGTTTCAGAGCAAACAACCTCATGATGGTTGGATAGTGGGGGGATTGTTGATTGCCCAATTATTTACTACGCTGTTGTAGATTTTCCAGAAGTCGCCGGTTCCTAATTTTTGAGCTTCCATACGTTTTTGGATAGTTTCAGTAAATTCTCTCTTAGCTGTCGCTATTTCTTTCTTACAGTTACTTCTGTAGTGCTGTATCTTTTTTTTATTACATTTTCACCCCAAGCAAGGCACATTGCCACTTTGGTGTAGGAGGCTACTACCAGGGGCAGCAACTACTGGGACACTATGTTGGGATTTGGGCAGCAAGATGTCAGTTCACGTTACACTTGAACTTCTGCATGTCAGTACAATTAGGGAAGCAGGGACCTGGAATGGAATTCCAGAGTCTAGCGGTTCTGGGGAAGAAACTACTGGAGTAGAAAGATCTTTTAAATCTAGGGATCTCTACTGCGTGGGGTGGGATTTAGTTGCCTGTCGGGTTTGTCGAGGGTGTCTACGTCGTGGGGGCACTATCAGAGACTTATTATTTATAAGGGACTGTCCTTGGTCGAGGGAGAGCAGTAGAGAAAATAAAAGTAGCTAATGTTATGTTGCCTGTTAAGTCTAAAGCACATAAAGGCTTTATCGTCCGATTCTAGTTTTGTTTCTCCAGTCAAGGGGAGGGTTTTCCGAATAAATGCCCCAAGCCCGTACATATGTCTGTCAGAGTCCTTACGGAAGAGTGGGAGATATCCAGGCATGTTAAAGTAGTTAGAGGGGATGGAGGAGTGTAGGTTAGTCTCACTTAGTGCTAAGATATCTGGGGTGTTTGTTAGGAGAAATGCTTCAACATTTAAATTAGTTCTAAGCCCACGGATGTTCGTAAATGCAAGCCTCAAGGGAGAAGACAGGTTGGTTTTGTTTGAGTTTGGGCCTGGTTTTAGCGTAATTTTTTTTTATTGTACTGTCAGTTTATTTGTAAAGAGTTTCACTTTAGGTAAGGGATGCTGAACAAGTTGTTATGCAGAATACCAGACATGCAACACAAGCAGACCATCAGTTGTCCTGCCATCTACTAGGATTGTGGCCTCGAGATAGCCCACCGGGGATGAGTGCAGGGCCCCTTTCCATGTGCGACATGGCACTACAAACAACCCGATATTTTACAACTGGTAATGGAGCAGCCGCTTTAAGCGCTACCAAAGAGTTATGGCACCTGTACTACCAGTCGGGAACAGCAGCCAGGAGCTGTCTATCCGGTACTCTCAACCCATTAGACGATGGTCAACTCAATCTACTTGTACTGGTATTATGGCATTCAAGCACTCCAAAGTGCCCAGTTTAAGGAATGGGGTGTGTCGGGAGTGGGGTAAACGGCGTTCATTGCCCTAGTCAGGAAACAAGATCGACCACTGAAGGTCTGTCGACTCCCTGTGATTCGACCTCTACGCCTAGCTAATAGGCAAAGAAGGAGTATGGAAGCCAGGCGATAGACAGTGCCTATCTACTCCTTAAGCAGTTTAAGTTTGCAGACCAGTAATTTTTTTGAGTCACCAGCTCTGGGAAGGTTGTCATAAAAAACTGGAGAGGCCTTCCTCCCCTTAGGTTTAGCTTCAGAGTTTTCCTTCTCCTGGGAAGATATACGGGTCTATCAGCACCGAGAGGGGTTTCCCCGCGCCTGGGTCCTAATCCAGTAATGAATTGGATTTGGGCCGATGCAAGTTGAAATAAACCGTTTGCATTATAACTTGCCGATATACGTCTGTACGTGTTATTGACCCATCAAAAGATTTTATTCGTTATCTTTGGTGTATATCTCCTATTATTTTCACTTTTAAGTAGCCAGTAGTTTAAAAGTTTCTCGGTTAAATATTTACACAGATAGACAGATACACATACATTTACTGTTTTATTCATATGGATTTTACTCTTTTTCACCCAGTGTAATGTAAGAGACTATTATTTGGGATCAGCTACATAGAACTATGGGAAGTTGCGCAAGAGGATGTTAATGCAGTCAGAAAAGCAGGAAAGAGTGATGGGAATTCCAAAGTCTAGCAGTCCAAAGACACAAAATACTAGATTAAAGGCATTTCGGCATCTAGAGACCTTCACAGTGAAGGGGTAAAATTATGTTGTTTATTTTATTGGTTATCTGGAGTATGTACGTCTAGGGAGCAACATTGCTATGAGTTCATTCGCGCACATGTCATTAAATTACTCGTAAAACAAGCGCAAGAATGTCACATTGCAACGATGAAACAGAGATTGGAGCTAGGCCGATAATTTGGAACATATTAGATTTGAAACTTTTTTTTGTGAATCATATAAAAGAGTGAGAGACTAGTGGTAGATACATTAACCCAGATGTGGCAACAATTCCCCCTCCTGCAGGGACAAATGATGGCTTAGTGGAGATATAGGATACTCTCATGTGTGAGTAATTTTGCAGCCGCCTTGGCAATGTCCTCGTTGCAGTGTTACAACAAACATATTACTCAATGGCTCTTCTTTTTGAATGAGGCTTAACATTCTTTAAAGACACTTGCAATGTGTTCCTACATAAAATAAACCTTCCAAATCTTTTTTCTCTATCAATCTTATGCAAGCCAAGTGCGCATGCGTCAAATAATTTAAATCGCAATTCAATCGATCAGTTTAAAAAAGAAATATTTTTATTTTATGTTCACCTTTTAACTCTTATCTTCTTTGAATGCGATTTGGTATTTCGCTTGATCTGATTGTCTTATCGACTGACACATCTCTACCTTTACTAAAGCGTTTATCGTTTAAATCATGTTTGTTTAATGCGAAAAAAGCCATCAAGCAAAAAAAAATTTGATTTGTAAAGTTGATCGGCGAAAGAAGAAGCATCAAATGGCAAATATCTATTGCAGATGGTTAAAGAAAAGATCGTTTTAAATGCAACATCTATTACTTCCTTTGCCCCTCCCAAAACAAAAAGCTTGAATTAAAAGTCAAGTAACTTTCTGCCTAATGAACGCACTACCATCGATTGTGATGAATGGGTGTATGAATAACAAAAAAAGTGATTCACTGACTAGCAAACTCAGCAACACGTGAATATATAAACCTACGGAGTAACGTCGATTCCATGCAGTAGACTAACGAATAATTGCAGGGATGAAATGCGGAAAATTCTGTTTCACTTAATTGCCATATATATAAATAATAAATGAATAATGGTAAATAAATCTATATATGAGTGCTTAAATTATTATCAATAAAGGGGCATTATATATATATATATGTATATATATATATATATGTATTATACTGAAATGAATAGAGGAATAAGTATTTTAAAGGCATATATATATATATATATATATATATATATATATATATATATATATGCATATATATAGGGGTAGGAAATCACGTAATATTGTGAAAATATTTGTTGATTTATTTACTTATTTAGTATTATTATTTTTCATTATATATTCGTTTTTAGTTACTTACTTATTAAATTTAGTCTCATTTACTAACCATTACTTTTTAACCTACATTTATGCATGTACTGCATGTATTTATTCATATATAATAGTTGTATCGATTGGTTTCCTAGATGCAAATCCAATGAAACTCACATGGTAATTAAAGAGTGCTCAATTCAGGATAGAGCTGGTATATAGTCTGTTTAAAAAAGAATCGATATTAAAACAGGACTAAAAATTACATCACAAAATTAATGTAATTTTGACTCCCGTTTTAATATGGATTCTTCTTTTGGTCTAATGGGGTGTTATCCTTGAATTGGGATTCCACTGAAACATGTATGCACATATGTAACCAATAATGTTTGTATAATAAACAGACAATATATATATATATATATATGCATATATATATATGTATATATATACATATATATATATATGTATATATATACATATATACATATATATATATATATATATATATATATATATATATAACAAAAGACTATATTCCAAATTTCAAGATGTTTAGGATCTTACCGTTTATTTGTTTAAGAACGTTGAAATGAACAATTCTTGACAGCACCTGTTTCATAGAATCATTCAAATAATTATTATGTCAGTTTTTGAATTCGTTTCGCCCTTAACTCATCAGAAGAAAAAGAGCGCATCAACTTTAAAAGAACATAAAAGGAATATTCACATGCTTACAGAATCCGAAACCAGAAGAGAAGTTACAATGAAAGTTCAAACATGGCGTAAGAAATTGAAAAATAATTGCAACTTCTTTTTCATCATATCGATAATCTTTACAACTCAGTTTGCGTTACAGTTGTTTACCATTGATTTTTCGTTGGTAGCTACCATTAATCTTCACTGGAATTCGGGTGGCAATAAGTCTCCCTAACGCCCCAATCCTCTTCGCATTCATGCAGTAAAGTTCTGATTAGTTCTTCCTCTCCTCCGTCTAACCATTTCTCCTTGACCATTCACGACTATTAGGTGTAGTGCCAGTTGATACCAACACCTTTTTTGGGGGGTGGGTTAATCTAACTTGAAATGGTACAGTTTCAGTTTTCTTGATTGCTTGTGGTGTTCCTTTGTGTTTCACTTCTGTAACAGTTTTATATGTCCGGCTAGTGTCTGTAGCTCATGTGTGTTAGTCTCCGCATTCAAAAAGTTTCTTTAATACTAGCATTTCAGCCCGGCGTGGCTCGGGTGGAGGTGTATGTTGAGCAAAAAAAAAAAAAAATCGGTCAATTTTTAAAAAATTGACCTCTATTATGATCCCTTAACATTTATTGTTTTGGGCTCAAATCAAGTTATCAAGTTAGATCCATGTCCAAGGAACGTATATCTAAAATTTCAATTGCTTATACCTAAAATTGGTGGAGGAGTTTGGTAGAGTTCTCAAAGGTCAAATCGTTGAACTTTGACCCATTAACAGCCAAAACCGTTGAACTTTGACCCATTAACAGCTGAAAACCGATTACAAAGATTTCTCCAAATCTCAGTACCCTGTATATCAAATTTCGAATCTATAGACTGAAAATTGACAGAGTTATTGTGTAGGGAAATGTACACAGACAGATAGACATACAGACAGACACTCAGTTTTATATAATAGATGTATATTTACGCCGTTTTCATTATTATTTCCCCCTGTACTTCTTAGACATTCCTCTGATTCCAATTTCTCCCACTAATTTTATCAAAGTTTATCGAGATTATTCCCAGTGTTCTTACCAGTATTGGTGTTATCTTGACTTGCTTCATCTTCCATATCCCTTTCAGCTCTCTGGCCAATTCAGTGTATTTGGTCCGCTTCTCTGTACACTTGATATTCATCCTGTTGTCTGCTGGAACGGGAAATCTATAATATGGTAGAGCTTTTTGCTTGGATGTATTTAGCTGTTTGTACGTACACGTCCCATAGTCTTTTGTGACTTCAGTTTTCAAATGCTGCTGACGGTTTGTACTTGTACTATTTGTCTGAGTATTCAAAATGCAGTGGTGTGCATACTTTATAGTGTACTGCCTTGCCTACTTGGCCATGTCTATTCTTGTATCCTTTTGGGGCTAGTTTGCTGGATTCACTTGTTATGTAGTTTATCGCCTCACTTCTTTGTTCACAGTGTTTGCAGTTACTGTTTTCTAGTTCTTTGCGATATTTGTTTTGGTGTAGTTAGTTTTACTCGCATTATCTTATACAGCTGTAATTAGAGATTCAGTTTTTCTATTTAGGTTTCATTTTCGTAGCCCCATACAAGTGTGATTTTTTGTGATTCGTATGAATCGTATGTGTAGCTGTTGCTCTTTCTTTCACGTTTTATCCCTTACCTCTGTTTCCTTTTCTGTTCATTTTTTTTCAGTGTTTTTGCTGCGGTAATTATCCTTTTAGTGGTCTGCATTATGCATTTTTATAATTCTTTTTTGTGCGTGGCAGACTGTCTTCTATACAAATCAAGGCTCTGCCTCCGTCTTTTCTGTTCACATAGAGTCGGTCAGCATCATCCTTTGGGTGTAGTACACTGTGCGTTGTCATAAGTTTCCTGGTCTTTTGGTCGAGTTTCTAATCACATATATTATATATTTGTAAAACAGTTGCATTTGATGATTGAGACGAACACACATGCATTCAAAAATTAAAAATATAATAAAAAAGACAACGTTCTTTTCTTTAACAAACAGTTACAAGAATTCTTTTGAACTGTTTCAAAAGTTTTAGCAAGAAATGAACGCAGTCCAAAGATTTCAATTATTTTCAACGTCTTTCATTTTTATTCATTTCGTCACATTTTGTGACATGGAACGGAGGTCCGCTCAAAATATCCCAAAATTAAAAGCAATAACATCGTTTTTAAGTTTCTTACACTTGCCATAACCTTGATATATATATATATATATATATATATATATATATATATATATATATATATATATATATATATATATATATATATCAGAATAAAAGGAATTATAATATTTCAAATATATTCTTTGTCTTATATAGAATAATAAAAATCTTTTGATTTGAAATTAAACCATTTCACGTCATAAATTTTTAAATGTATTAAACGACTAAAATTATATATATATATATATATATATATATATATATATATATATATATATATATATATATATATATTCGTGAGATCCGACGTTGCCCGAGAATGAATGAGGATTCAACCATGTTTCACCCAATGTTTTCATCGAAATCAGTAAAATCGACCATTTTTCAATCTTACCCGCAGTTTCTTAGTTCACAATACATTGTAGTCTACATTACACTGAAGAGAATCTACCATCGATTTTATAAAATTATTTTTATATGATAGCTTGAATTAAACTTTAACATGCAAATATCATGTATCATGGTTCAATTGTGATTAACTGAGAAACATTCATTTCGGACGCGCCCCTGTCCTCTCAAAGAACCTACTGTGATTTTATGTGCCTTGCTTTTCTAATTATGCGGTGATAATTTATTTGATTAAAGTTTAAAAATGCAAAAGTCAAGTATCATTATTAAATTGTGCTCTAAACAGAAACATTCATTTTGAACGAGCCCGTCATACCAAAGAACATACTGTTGATTTTATATGCCTTGCTTTTCTGCTTGTGCAATAATAAAACTTCTCAAATGTACTGGTGATGTTAGGCGTTATATATTTTTCTTTATTAAATATACAAATATTTATTTTATTTTTTTAAATTTTTTTTTGAAAATATTTTTACTTACATAAAAGTTATCCGTGAACACGTGTCTCTTGTTATCACCCATCATCAGCATGGCCACACTTCTCGCAAGGAATCGAACTCGAAAATACACATATTCGGTCTAGCATTTTATCGCTGAGCCACGAGGCCTTGTCCGATTCTATACACGAATTTTATAGCTTATAAATATAGATTTGTTTTTTTTTTTATTAGCGATATAATCAGTTTTTAAATGCTCACTTTTTCACTTCCGAAACGAAAACAAAATAACCGCTAAACTATCGATTGTGTAAATATGAATTACGTATATAAATGAATATGTTTAGGAAGCTGAAAACAACGCATTTTTTATATAAACAAATTTATTTGCTTAAATCAAATAAGATATATTTCGATCCTATACATCTTTGTCAATGAAGAGTCTTCTTTTCTTTTTCTTTTTCTTTTTTTGGTCGGCATGGTGTAGTTCTGCGGGCGATCTTAAAAATAGCTTTTCTCTCTTATAGATAAGTAATAATATTTCAGAAAATCATTCTTAAAAAAATCTTTTTTTCAAAAAACAAATTAATTATAATCTGGAGATTTAGCTTAGTGATAGAGCATTCGACTACAGATCGAATTATCCCTGTTTAAGCTCGGGTGTACGTCACGAATTTATTTTAATTTTTTTATTATTAATGAATTCAATTTAATATAAAATGACTTCACAAATTATTTCTTCGGTTGCATATTTTAAAGCTAAATATTAATTAGAAGTAACTTTTCCAGGGCATTCATCATCAAGCCCAAATATCAGCTGACGTGATTATTATAAACAAACACAAACGGAACTTGATGAATAATATTATTATTTAATTTTTTTTCGAATTAGTCCATTGGGCAAATATTTAATAATATAATAATCAATAGAGAATTGGTTCTATAATAATATATATATACGATCTGCATAAAATCAAATATCATGTTTAAGCGTATTGTACGATCGATCACATACCTATGTGAAAGCTTTTCTGTAGAATTAACTGGATTCAAATTTGGCACACTACAGTTATCAATCCACATCGTTAACCACTTAACCACCGCCACCTCCCTGTTGCTGCTATTATTGTTTTTAAGCGTATTGTATTTCTGTACAAAAACCACGAAATCTTTCCTCGGCGTTTCCCGCGCATTGGCCGTGAGTTATCATTATAACTATAAGATTTCAGGGTTTTAACCCCAACAAATAAAACAACCGTGGCATATGAACCCGGAGTAGTTTTGACACAGAAAACAAAACGGATGGCGATTACACATGCGCAGAAGCAACGTTAGATTTGCAACGCTGCGCTTGAAACATCATTAATTGCCACAGGCGCAGAGTTGGAGATGATCAGAGTACGACGGATCCCGATGTTAGCTCCTTCTGGGTGTTCACTTGCTGAATAGCGTTGGCACTATCACAGTAGGAAAGTGTAAGACTTTAACACTGGAATGCTCATTTACAAACAAAACTACTAAACGCAAGAGCAAAAAATAAACAAATAAATAATAATAATAATAATAATAATAATAATAATAATAATAATAATTGGTTTCCTGTGATAGGAAGAAAATTTAATTATTCTTAATTTTTTTATAAATTCCATCGGTGAATATCAAAGATTCCTTTTCACTTCTCTTTGTGTTTTGTTTCTTTTTCGTAATTTTCACAAATTCGTTACAGCTTAAAATCTCATGGAGCAACGGAAAAACATTTCGTCATATTCCTTGTTTGATGTATTTTGATTTGTGATAATTTTTTTTAATTTCACACACATTTTAAGGAGCGGACACAACTTGTTTTTAAGCGTAATCAAATTTGTGTCTTCAATTTTCTTTTTTTTTTTAATAACATCCAAAAATTGGAACAAATTTTGAGTAACAAAAAGCAAATTAATTTCTTTATTTAATTTCAAATCGAGAGACGAAAAAAGTCGAAATTAATAAAAAACTAAACTTTCCAAAAAAGTCTCGCAAATGTCTTGAAATTTCTTTAAACATATTTAGTTCAATCATTCTGTGACCGACTAATAAATATCAGATTATAGAAGGGAGCATTTTGTAGTTTGCTTGAAGCATTGTACGTAGTGAAAAAGGGGTTGTGTTTGAGGGCTATGACAATGCAGTTTGTGGGGAATGCAGTCTATGTAGCAAAAGAATAACAATTTTGAAGGAATTTCAATAATTTTCAAATTTTTATTTACCAGAATAGTGTGTCGCACAAGATGGTAGGTTTGTGAATTTTCCAAAATACCTCTTTGTCTCCCTGTTTGAGAGCTATTTAAGCTTCAATTTTTCCACCGATAAACAGATTATTCTCGAAATTTTGTGGAAATTCACAAACCTACCATCTTGTACGACACACTATTCTGGTAAATAAATATAATAAAACGTGATTGAAATTCCTTCAATATTATCATTATTTTTTAATTTTCCACCACAAACATATTATGATACAGTTCATGCGAATACAAGCCCTGCCACAAATGTGCAAACACTTTCCGCTGCTTCATTGTCATGTCACAGTAATGAAAATATCCAAAAATTGCGAAAAAAATGAGGTAAAAATTAATTATTAATAAAAATTGTTTTAGCAAAAATGAGTTTTACTAAAAAGAAAAAAGAAACAGGAGTTCGAATCGTAAGAGGGGAGGCAAATATTTTCTGTAAACTTTGCAAAATTGATCAAAACTCAATTTTCGTTGATTGTCTTCAAAAACTGTTTCCATTAATAAATTTTCTACCTATCGTTTTTCATAACTTTTGGATATGTTCATTACTGTGACATTATAATTAAGTAGATACCATTGGCTTTACTTTAAATTCGATATTTTGATTTTTAAATTTCAATATTATAACGCCGACGATGATTATAAATATTGCAATGTGCTTAGCACAGAAATATTGATAAGAAATGTTTTCACAAGGAAAAAGATTCAATTTCGCTTTTGTGCTCGTGTATTTTAAAGATGCTAGTGAAACAACAGTTCCAATGGTTACAATATATAGCATTCAGTCGGTAGAATTTTTAGAAAGACATCAATAGCAATGCATCTCGAAAATAGATGCTTAATTTTGCGTAATCAATTGGCATATATAATAATAATACCATGGACATTGCCATCAAATTTAACTCAGTGTATTTTTCTTTCAAAAATACATATTCCACCCGGAAGATTGGTAACATGGAAACATTTTTTTAATTTTTATGCAATAAGCAAAAAAAATCAGATCACGTAATTTTTAAATGCCAGTGTTGCTCTATTTTTCAGCTATCAGTGAAATAATCAGATTTTTTTCACTGAATAATAGTTTATTCTTTTCTTACAATTATTTGACTTACATGACGTAATATTTGGAAACAAATATGTTAATTGTTGTTTAGCATGATCAAACACATTATTCATAAACGATGTCTTTATTTTATAGCATAACATAAAAGCATAACAGAAAATGTGTGGAAGATACCTATGTGACTTAAATGTTGAAATAAGAGGGAAAGAAAGATCCAAGCCATGTATTCTTCTTATATTTTGTACACGACCAACAATGTTCATCAACCTAATATTTTCCTTTTCTGAGAAGGAATGACATTAATTGTTGGTATTTATTTCAAATATGATGAAAATCGAATCGGAAAAAGTATAATGAGGGATATTTTTTTCCTAACACCGGTCGAAATTTGTGACATCACATTTGTTGCCATACTAGAACTCCATTACGACCAAGAGAGGTTGATATTGGCTGCACAAGACCAGGGCCTCATGACAAACGCCTTCAAAAAGATGTGTGGTCTAAGCAACAATAATAAATGCATTTTCTGTAGCACTGAGGTTGAGAGTGTGGGCCACCTGATTTCTGGTTGCAAAGTCCTACTTGGAGATGGTTATTATACAGATCGCCATAACGGAGTTTGCAAATACCTTCACTGTAAGATATGTAAGAAACTCAACATTCAGTGTAGTAAAAAATCCTGGGAACATATACCCGAACGAACAGTTGGGAATGACAACTACACTTTTCACTATGACTACATAATCCCTACTGCTACATATCTAGAAAACGCAGCTGTTAAACCAGATATAGTGATTTGGGACAGAGCAAACAAAAAAGCGACCGTAATAGAGGTCAGTGTACCCAATGATACAGGGCTTAACAGAGTTGAGAGGGAAAAGATAACAAAGTATCAAGGACTTATGTATGATATGAAACGAAATTGGAAATTAAAAGACGTTTCAATTATACCAGTTATCATAGGAGCAACTGGGCTTATGAAAAAGAACTTTAAAAAGTACATAGCAAGCATACCCGGTGAACCAAGTGCAAGTGAAATACAAACGATTGCACTGAAAGGGACGGCTAGAATCCTGAAAAGATCTCTTGGTTGGACTCACTAAAATAGGGGTAAACGTCAGACATCTGGTTGGATGTCCCATCCCCTAGAAGAAAAAGTTTAAGAAAAATGAAAAAGAAAAGAGAGAACTTCAGTATAACCTAAATGCATTTTTTTTGAAGTGACGTTTGTTTTATTAATTTGAAAAATATTTAGCTGGTCATTATTTTACGATATGAAAGCAGATTTCTTTTTTAAAAAGAATTTAATGGCGCCATTTTTAAATACAGAATAATAAAACCTTCGATTAATATTTTAAAATGAATATTTAGCTAAGAATGAATTTTAAAGAAGGTCAGTTTTTATAATAATACTATTATGGTGGTGAAAAAATATGTCGTCTTTGACGTTCAACTTCAAATCAAAAAACGACATTATTTTTGCACCCGCCTAATAGCAGGCAGCTTGGCGTTGCCCAGTCGTAAAATGCGCATAAATATTATATTTCGATTCATGCTCCATTCATTTCTTATTTATTATTATACAGCCAATTCTTTATTGATTATTATCAAATATATAGCAATGGTTTCAACCGTTCTAAAACTATGACTTGGGTACTATCCGTTAGAATCAAAACCAGGACATTTAGTGCTTCAGGCTTGGTCGTTATTTATCTCGTCATCGTCGTTACCATGGAAAAATGGATACGAAAAGTTAAATATTTAGCGACTTTGAGTTATTAATGTTTTAATTTTGAACATGTGCAAAAGAAACAGCAGGCGTAATATTTTATTCAACTTATCCTGCCAAGGTTAATTGTTTTCAACTTTGATTCTTAGCTGCAATTGTTGCCAGATAAAACCAAATCAAAAGTGTATTACTAATCCAAATCCGTAGACCAAATATTCAGAGAGGGGTTTAGTAGATTCTTTTCGCACCGTACACCGACAAGGTCACTGTATATATATATATGTGTGTATACATATATATATATATATATATATATATATATGTGTGTGTGTGTGTGTGTGTGTATGTGTATATATATATATATATATATATATATATATATATATTTGAAAATAATAAGCGGAAGTTTCTCGAGAGCTCTTTCGGCTATCATCTCATCAGGAGAAAATCGATAGCAGTACAAAATAATATTGTGTCGAAAATAAAGAGATCTAATGGGGAACTTATTAAATGTGACAAAAGTAGGGGGACACTAAAATAAATTTATTGACGTTTAAAAACGATTAAAATATTGGCACAACGAGGGAGGAAAAAAAAAACGGGAGAAAAGATTCAAAGTTCCCCAAAGAGAAATAATGCGTTGGATGTTTCCTTTTGCCAGCACAAAGAAGGTTGACGCACCGCAATAGGGACAGATTCCAAAATCTTTAAATGGCTTTTGGAGTCCGCTCTATGTAGCACCTCGAACCAATCTATTTTATATCTATCGGCACAGCACGGGTTGTCAACCAAATGCTGGCCAATAGCAGAGTCCAAGGCTGCAGAAGGAGGGAGACCACCAGACCCCATACTCCCTTGTCTGATCTTCGAGGGAACATGCTGGTTTATACGAATCAAAAGGTGCAAGGATGTTCGCCCAACATTACCAGCATCGCACTGGCATTTGAATTGATATACAATATTGCTATTTTGGATGTAAGGCAAACTATCCTTGCGAAATACGGAAAAGCAGGTCTCGTAGTATATACCAAACGCAAGGACACAGAATTAAAGCAGTCGTAAATACTTCTGCGAATCTATTTGGAAAGTCTATTACTCTTTTCCCCAATCCACAGTAATTTTAAATAAACCGGGCATTTCAAGGGTCCAAAATTTTTAGGGGATTTAAAATCTGCAAACTTTTGGAAAATACAGTCATCAATAAGGTCAACAGGATAACCATTATTGATGAATATTTCCCTGATCTTATCGAGTTCGGCGTCTAATCTGTTAGGCGAACAAATCATGAGGGCTCTATGTACCAAAGTATTAATTAAGCCGACCTTACGTGATTTAGGTACAAAAGACAACCAGTTCACATATAGGCCAGTAAATGTCGGCTTTTTTATAAATTGTAGTGAGAAAGCCCCCCTCCCTTGAACGTTCGACAAGAACATCCAAGAAAGGAAGCGAATTGTCCTTCTCACTTTTCATACTGAACTTAAGAGCCCCATGTAAGGAATTCAACCTATTAAAAAATATCGACGCTTCACTTTGCGATGGAAAAATAGCAAAAGTGTCGTCAACATATCTGAAATATACAGTGGGTTTAGTTGTAGAATTAAACATAACGGATTCATGGTACCCGACGAAAATATCCGCTAAAGTTGGGGCCAACAGACTCCCCATTGAAACCCCGTCGACCTGACAGTACATAATATCACAAAAACTAAACTCCACGGATTTAGTGCACATTAAAATGAGTTCAATAAGAATCTCTTTAGAAAGCCGTGGAGCAGTCAGGCGACCATCATAGAGCGCGTCGGTACATATGCGTATAGTCTCATCCAACGGTATGTTGGTAAATAGACTAGAGACATCAAATGAGCACATAAAAGACGTCTCTGCATTTGAATCCAACCCACGTACACAATCAACGAACCAAAAAGAATCAGGGATGCAATGCGTGGTATATAACTCGCGCACACGTTGCAGAATTTCCACAAGCCACTGAGCCAAAGAATGTTGTGCTGAACCAACCATTGATAAAATAGGTCTCAGTGGAACACCTTGCTTATGGATTTTGGGGAGACCATACATTCTGGGACGTTGTGACCCAGAGGGCCTGATCCTGTCATAGACGTACTTGCAAAAAAACTCTTTTTTTAAATAATGCAAGTAGACGTCTTTGCATTTTAGCCTCGTTCTTGGGAGTATTATCCGTCAACTCGACGGGGCCGAGTTTACGGAATTTCATCATTGAGAATAACTGCCATTTTCTATATATAGGGTATTTGGATCAGTAATACACTTTTAATTTATATATATATATATATATATATATATATATATATATATATATATTTCCAAATCAAAAGTGTATTACTGATCCAAATACCCTATATACCAAATTTCAACTCCGTAAACCAAATATTCAGAAAGGAGTTTAGTAGATTCTTTTCGCACCGCATACCGACAAGGTCACTTATATATATATATATATATATATATATATATATATATATATATGTGTGTGTGTGTGTGTGTGTGTGTGTGTGTATATATATATCCGTGTTTTAGTAGGTTTCCATATTAAATTCTACGCAATTATCCAGAATATATAAACTATACATAAATAAAGTTCAGCGTAATAGTTTTAATTAAACCAATCATCTAATAAGAAACCA
The DNA here is from genome assembly GCF_053919585.1 of Euprymna scolopes. NCBI lineage: Eukaryota > Metazoa > Mollusca > Cephalopoda > Sepiida > Sepiolidae > Euprymna > Euprymna scolopes. Next base: position 12,812,638 of record NC_136500.1, read on the forward strand.
TAAAAATGAATAAGTAATTAACATGCTAGTTTATCGAAAGAATATGCAAATTAATTAATCTTTTGTAGTCGCTCGCATATCCGTGATTGAGTATATTAAAAAGTTCTTTTTAATTAAATTTAAATAGAAAAAGTACTGTTTGAGTATCAATGTCTGAGCGAGAAAAAAACTTCAACTTTGTAGGTATGTAGATAGATTAACCCTGATAGACATTTATTATGTCAAAAGTTATATTATTTTCAACAGTAAATTATATAGAGTGATGTAGAAAACACCGTGGAATTTCCACCAGATTCTTAGGTATTTTGCGTGTGTTTGTGTTCGTAGCCAAACATAAGAATATTAACACGATGTTATATATTACAGGTAAGTATATCTAACAACGCCTATGTATACATATAACCAACAGTATTATATACATACTGTATAAACACAATCCTTTTCCACGTTTATAAATATTTACAATTCTTTTAAGTAAATAAAACTTCACATATATTTATTAGACATTAGATTAAACATCCCGTATTATCATCTTTGTTTTAAATGTTCGTGTCAGTGTAGACACGCAAGAAGGGGTTAGCCATAGAAAATAATTCACAGCCAGTTAAAATTAGGGCCAGTTTTGTTTTATTGAAAGAAGGTCGGAAGGTCAGAAACATTCTCTTCTGACATGTATTTACAATAGATCATCAAGAACATCTGGCATTATCCGGGAATGAATCAGATAAGGGGTCTCTGCGTGTTGCAACTCAGAAGCTCACGTTTATATTATACTAGCATAGGTGCCCGGCGTTGCCCGGGTTTTTGGAGGTGTATGCTGAGCAAAAAAAAAAAGGTCAATTTATTTTTAACTTTGACCCCTATTATGACCCCTTAACATTTATTGCTTTGGGCTCAAATCAAGTTATTAAGTTAGATGCATGTCCAAGGAACCTATATCTAAAATTTTAAGTGCTTAGACCCAAAATTGTCGGAGGAGTTTGGTAGAGTTCTCAACGGTCAAATCGTTGAACTTTGACATCTTAATAGCCAATTTTCTGGCCGAAAACAATCACATAGATTTTTCCAAATCTCAGTAATCTGTATATCAAATGTCGAGTCTGTAGACTTAAAATTGAGAGAGTTATTGCGTAGGAAAATGTACATACACGCACACACAGACAGACACACAGACAAACACACACATATGTTCACTTCTATAGATATATAGATTTATTTTTTAATTTCTACTTTTCAAAGTGTTGACTAATTAACTGAAAGTCGTAACCCCCCAAGACTCTAGTAAAGATTGTAATGTTTTCAAAAGTTATTTTATGATTATTTTTATACGTATATATTTTGGTTTATCATTATATCATATGAATCCAAAGATTTTATTGTTTGCATTGGTTTCTCCGATAGTATAGATAAGGTTATTCTGGAGAAGATATGATATCATATATTTTATTACATAATTAACTTATTTCTTCATAAGTTAGTGCAGATATCGAATAGAGATCTTATAAGGGGTTATTTCACTCTTTGGGATCATCAAAGTTCCCTATCAGTGAATTCAGCATCATTGGCCCAATACCTCGTGCAACGACCTATGAACAGACTCCGATTATTGGTGATGTGGCTTGCACGGCTTCCATACACAAATTCCTCAAAGCATATTTTCTCTAAATTCAACACACAAACGAGAAGTTATTATATTACTTTCCTTTCATTTGTCTTTGCTGTCTAATCCATTTGACCTCTTGCATTGGATTTTGACTTATAGGTCACCTATCTATGACTCCGTTTCTGGGAAACGATTTGTTTTGCAGTTTTCGTGTAACCACAGCCGTTTTGTTGGTTCCAGTAATAAACGCCTGTGTTTTTATAATTATTTCATATTCTCAGTCTTTATATTTCTATAACACTTTCATTATCTACTATTATGAACCGTCCAAGCTATTCCACTTTAACGCAAGTTATAAATGAAGATGAGAGGCCATTTTTGTTGTTTATGAATGCTCGGCGTGAATGCAGACTCCGCAAAGTACTGTAAAAACTCACTTTAAAAGCTACATGATAAACACTTGATTTTTCTTGGGGAAAATAGTGATTTCAATTTAGAAGTGAACTCTTATATCTATATACAATTATAAATAGGAGCAAAATATGAAGGAAGATGAAAATCATAATCTTAACAAAACAAAAAGTACTGAATTAAATAAACTCTGAAAATCTCCGATGTCCACATTGTAAAACGCTGAAGGAGAAACTGATGAACATGTTTTTTATGATCAACGATATGATAGCTCGTATCAATCTTGAACAAGTGACACTACGTCGACCCACTATAGCCTAGAGTTAAATACATTATATTTCTTTTGATTACGGCCATAACAAAAATAGGTTATGAATGATAAGACAAAAAACATCTATAGAGATGCCTTTTTTTCTCATCAGCATCTGATTTTCTTCTTCAATCTTCAGTTTAAGTTAAAATTACCTGTGATAGGACACGTTGCATTCCATTATTTTGGCATAAAACGACCTAAACTTTTGACATGCCACAAAACACAATCCAACCAACCCAATAACGTAAAGTCATAAAAAGCAAAATGGTATGAGATTTTCAACACATTTGATTCTGTTATTAGCATTGGTTTTCCCTTATACTTTATAGGTACTTACGAGAGCGGCTACGTGAAGTTTGCCAGCATCCATACTCGAAAATCCTTCTATGGAATCAACATTGTTCATATTTTGTAAAACGAAGTCGTCAGTCCGTCTCGCCATCCATGTCACCACCGTCACAATCCTTCCCCACTAACTCAATGCAAAATTAAGACCATTATTAAATTCATTATAAAATCATACCATTCCAGGTCCCTGCTTCCCTAACTGTACTGACATGCAGAAGTTCAAGTGTAACGTGAACCGATATCTTTTTGCCCAAATCCCAACATAGTGCCCCAGTAGTTGCTGCCCCTGATAGTAGCCCCCTACACCAAAGTGGCAATGTGCCTTGTTTGGGGTGAAAATGTAATAAAAATTTTTTTTTAAATACTCAGCGAATGATCGGCGAATACTCAGCGAATACTCAGCCGATGGTGGCGATCAGGCTGGCTTTTTTGTTGTGAGAGGCCATGCTGGTGATATTCATCTTGTATGATCAAACGAAGTAGTCCAGTGGATTCAGGTCCGGGGAGGAGAGGTAAGTGAGAGAAGGATACAAAGTCGTAGCAAGCCTGTATCTCTTTTGGCTTATATGCCGACGCCGAGTGCTGTTGCCACACCCAGAGATTGCCAGCGGCCACCTGATTGCACTAAGGGATCATCGCACTCTTCAGCACATCCAGGTACATTTTGGTGTTTACTTTCAAGCCGACTTCGAAGATATTATGTGGCATGATGTGGCCCTCACTTGAAACCACACCAAAGACCATAACCGTGGCCGGAAATTTTGTTTCTGTCACTTTGGGTACGTCCCTACTATTCATGACAATCTAGCGATGCATTTTGAGGGTACTGACAATGGTTCTGTTGTAATAAATTGGATCGGTAGAGAGCATGAGTTGTGCAGTGGCACATCTCCGATCTAACTCGTTGAACATTGTGTCACTTTCAGGCATGATAGAAGGTCCCTATCGCTCTTGGGATTTTTACACAACCAACTGGCCAGCTATTTGATGGTCTCCAATAATAAAAGGAAACCAATTTTCATCAAACGGAAATGGAACATGTCGTCTTTTCTAGGGAAACAATTTTATCGTACCACCCTGTACCATATGATTTGATTTTCACGAAAAGACCATCATGCCATATTAAGCGACGATTCATGATTAACGCGCGTTGAACAAGTAATACATTGACTTAAGTTTATTTGTAAAAAATATATTTTGAATTGTGAATTTTATTAACTTCTATCGACATCAATTAATAAATAGTCTAATTTCTGTTTGTTTGGGAGATCTTAAGGGAGTTTAGAAAGATACTCGAGTTCGACAAAATTCATCTGAAGAAGATCAGAGGTTACCTCGACCGAAACGTTGTGAAAATAATATTCAAGATGAGAACAGTGGTCCGAATAATGCAAATAATTTGAGATGGATAGACTATACAGGTATCGCTATGTATTAATATGGGTAGCTTAGAATATTAGTTTTATTGCATATATGTGTTTTGAGACGAATATTCTAATTTTTATAAAATATTTCATTAAAATTAGAAAATTATCTGCGTCCCGTTGATAGAAAGTTATCACGCTTTGATTCATAGTGGGAGTTTCATTTAATTGGAAAGAGAAGAAATAAAATCATAGCGTGGGCACCGATGAGAAGCTATAGCTCTACCGAAATTGCGTAATGATGTAGGTTTTCTGCCTCAGGCTTTGTTTCACAATATTTCCCTTGCAAACCGCCATCAAAGTTTTGAAGTGGTCTTTCTTTTCTTCTTTTGTTTGGAACTTCTTTTATGGAAGATTGTTTCGTATTCGTTATCAATCGACAATGAATCTTCCGTCTTTATGTTTCGACGATAAAATTAGTTTAGTTTTGCGAAATAGGTTTTGGAACAATGCAGTCAAAAAAGTTAGGATATTACCGCCTCAAGAAAAATAGACTGAGTTTAGCTTCTGCCAATATTCTCGATCTTATTGAATACTGGGTAATACGTTTATGGTGCGAGATTCTCGTTAAGAAGCGATCGAATACAAAACGTGAGGAAATGTGATTTTAAAATGATTAAGTTCTCACCACCAAAATGCTGCATTTTACCACTATCATACCCCAAATCAGATTTTACACCTGATATATATGTTCTATTGTCTTGTTTCCGTGTTTCAATTACATTTTATAGTCATACTAGAAGAATATTCGCTCTTAAGCTATTAAGCTCTTCACAAAAATAAAAGACAATTGCAACGTCTTTCAATATGAATTTAAGCAAAAACAACTCACCTTTCACTCAGAAAAAAAAACATTGCTAATTTTTTACAAGATGGTTATTTTTAAAAAGTTATTTCCACCGCAAAACAAACTTGTATTCCATCAGCATAGAAACCATTGGACCCAGATTCTTAGCGATGAGGTCATGCTGACCGTTTTAGTTCATTTCTTGGAAATTGACTTTTAAATGCACAGTTTGTTGAATCCAGAAAACTTCCAAATTTTTTTTTCAGAAATACTTTTGCGTGTAATTCTTCTCTCAGACAAAAAATAACCGAACTGTTCAAATGAATCTACCATTTCAAATGCTCTGGACATTGTGGACCGACCTAGTCTGTCTTCATCATAGATTATTTCCACCCTTCTTAAAACAATGTAGCTCATTTCTAAACATCTTTTGGGTTAAAACACGCTTCACGCGCGATTTGCACTTCTTCAACCGATTCGATAACAAACACCTCGTTTTACTTGCTGCCGTTTTGAATTAAATCAAAATACATATTTTTTTTAAGTTGCAAATTCGGAAAAGTTCAGAATGAAGACACAAGTTGATAATTAATGGAACAAAAGTCCAAATACAATAATAAAGAGTCTGGATGTTACTGATGGAGCAGTTTGAATATTTTTCCCGATTCCGATACAATTACCAATTCTGTTTTACATTTCCAATTCCGATACAAGTTAATTTTCTAAATATAGAGTTAGTTTTTATTTGTGAGGGGGGATACCGCAAAACTTATGCAAGATGCGCATAGATTTTTGCGAACGTAAAAAATACGCTTGTTGACTATAAATTTTAGTTTTACTTGTAGTTTAAAATCAATAAATATTTATAATTTCATCATTAAAATCAATAAATATTTATAATTTCATCATTAAAATCAATAAATATTTATAATTTCATCATTAAAATCAATAAATATTTATAATTTCATCATTAAAATCAATAAATATTTGTAATTTCATCATTAAAATCAATAAATATTTATAATTTCATCATTAAAATCAATAAATATTTGTAATTTCATCATTAAAATCAATAAATATTTGTAATTTCATCATTAAAATCAATAAATATTTGTAATTTCATCATTAAAATCAATAAATATTTGTAATTTAATCATTAAAATCAATAAATATCTATCATTTCATCATTAAAATCAATAAATCATTAATATTAGCCGTGGAAAACTAATTTTTAAAGAAAAACAAACAAAAAGCAATAAACAACTAGAAAACGCATTGAAGCACAGAAATGAAGAACTCATGATTTCTGGAAAATCTACAACAATGTAGTAAATAATGGGTAATCAGCAATTCTTTCTTTATCTAACAATCAAGAGGTTGTTTGCAACTGGGAAGGCTAATATGCTTTCCTGTCGGTTTGCCTCAAACTCTACATTGGACCCAGCAAACCACCCCCTTCCTGATTTTCTCTTACAAACAGAAACCGCACTAGATGATCTAAAAAACATTCCTTCAGTACATTATATCATAAAAACCTAGTAACCTCAAAATCATGTGGAACTGATTCAAGCTGTACTATTAAGAAAAATGCTCTACTAAGGTTGCCCCAGTTCTATCCAAACTTTCAACAAATGTTTTAACGAATCATGCTTTGCTTACTGCTGGAAAACTGCTTCTGTGACACCAGTTTACAAGAGTTCTGACGAAAGAACTGACTAATTAAATTATCGCGTCATTAGCCTCCTCCCTCTTTTCACCCAAATATTTGAGTTTATAATTAGTCAATCACCTTACAGTTGCTAAACTTTTGTCCGACCAACAATGTGGATTTAGACAATCCCGTTCTACTGGCGATATCCTAACTGCAATATCTGAACGTATATACGATGCACTGGATAAAGCAGGGGTAGGTAGTGCAGTACACCTAGATATATCTAAGGTTTTGACAAGGTATGACACGATGATTTTCTCAGAAAAAATCAGATCGTATGGCATTACTGGACGAGCACTTAAAATGAAATCTTTCTTAAATAAGAGAAGAATCAAGTTTGTCCTCGATGGTCGTACGTCAAAACAATATGATATAAATGCGAGTGTACCTCAGGGGTCTATCCTTGGATCTGTATAATTTCTGATATTCATAAATGACCTTCCTGAAAAAATTGTCTCTGAGATGTGTATATTTGCTTACGACACCACGCTCTATAACAAGCACGAGGGGAAAACGAATGAATGCATATCCAAAACAATGGCCGAAATCCTAGAAGAAGATTTCCAGTCTGTAGGAAAATGGAGACAAAATTGATGGTCACATTCAAGCTGCAAGAGTAAGTTTCTTTCCTTCAATAACTAAAAGAAACTTTCTCAACCCACAATAGCTATAGCTAATGGTACATTATCTGAAAGTACTTCGTTCAAACTCCTCGGCTTAATGTTCACAGGGAACATGAGTTAGAACATATACATCGAGTGCATTGCCGCGGCTGCTGCGATGAAGGAAGTCTCTCTCTGCCGTGCTAGAAAGTTACTTACGCCTGATGTATCCGGTATCTCTATAAGGCCACTATTCGCCCATTTATTGAGTAGTATTGTCACATTTGGGCTGGTACATCTGCTACTTTCTCACTCCTGGAAAGGGTTCAAAAGAGAAGTGCCAGCCTGATAGGTGCTGAACTGTCAGTTAGGCTTCAGCTTCTGTCTCATCGACGAAATATTGTATCCCTCTGCCTGTTCTACAAGTAATTTAATGGTAGATGTTCCAACGAACTACACAACTTTTACCCCTTCAACGTAAATACCCCGACAAATCTGATAAGCAGCAAGATTCTACCCCTACACAGTAGAGATCCCCCGATGCCAGAAAGCCTTCTACTCTGATAGTTTCTTCCTCAAAACTGCTAGACTTTAGAATTCCCTTCCGCGTTCCTGCTTCCCCGACTGTACTGACATGCAGAAGTTCAAGTGTAATGTAAACATACATTTTGCTGCTCAACTCCCTACATAGTATCCTGAAAATTATGCCACAGGCAGGCAGTAACCCTTTACATCAAAGTGACACTGTGTCATTGTTAAAGATGAAAATGCACAAAAATAAAATTTGTTTTTGGCATCGGAAAATGGACGCATATTTGTCGATTTCAAGTTCTTGAATTAAAAGCCATGTTTATTTTCAGAACAATTATGATGAGTAACTATTCTGTACAAGTCGTGGGAATGAAGAATTTTCAGCGGGTAGTTGTTCTGCACAGGTCCTGAACTTTAGATTTTACGGGTAAGGAGCAAAAGATCCTTCTTATGTTAACACGAAAAATTTATGTGCTGGAATGCTAAAAGATTCAATATTTTTATGGAGCAATTCTGGCTTTTGATTGGTTGCTAGCAGAACGTGGCTCAGTTTGATCCGTTAGTTCATATCGCTAGTGTCTATAAGTAGAATTTTACAATTTTCAGTGATCATAGCCTTATATAAAAATATTGCAACAGATTCCGATACCTCAAAAAGTACTGATTTCTTTCAATTCCCCATTTCGAGTCCGATTCTGATTAATTTTCCCAACACTAGTAGCTATACACCAGTTTGACTGCCACGTGTGCATGAACTGTGCATAGCTGTATGCTACTGCTAAGAAAATATTTCCCTAGTCTTTATAATAAGAAGAGTCCATTATCTGTAGAGTGGACACATTACAACAGAAATTCAAGTAACTTTTGCTATAAAAAAATAAAAATTTAATTAAGAGATACCCAGGAAAAAATTAATTTATTAATTTTTAATATGACTAAAGGGGAGACCCGATGTTACCTGGGATTGAATGAAATAAACGATTATTTTACACTTCCAATATCTTTATTGTCACCGAAATCGGTGAAATTTCCCATTCGTCAACTAAATCGATTGACTGCTCTATTCGGGATACCACCGTAGTGCACTAGAGGGGGGTGAGCTCACATGTCTTCCTCACAGTACATTGTAGAGAATCTACTGTTGATTTTATGAAATGACTTTTATATAATGATTTAAATTAAAGTTTAAAATGCAAAAGTTAAGTGTCATAGTTCAATTGTGCGCTAAACAGAAACATTTATTTCGAACGCCTTCCTATCTTATTTAAAATCCCTACTGCTGATTATATACACCAGACCCTTCTGCTTATGCGGTGATAAACCGTCGTAAATGCATTTGTAATATTGTAACAGTGCATATGAGCATGTAAGAAAATATCAGCAGATGCGAAAGATGGCTGGCTCGGGAAGAGATTAGCAGCAGCATTAGCCGAAAAAGGCGCAAATGCCAATTAGGAAGTGTTCGCGAGAAAAAAGGGGAAAACGGAGAAAAATGCACCGCGTGGTCGCAGAAGCAAAGTGCATGTCGAATAAAAATGGACGTGTTAAGTCAAGGACGAGAATGGACCAGCTATGGCTGGATTGTGTCCGGAGGAAGGAGGAAAAACCAGCTAGATAAATATGTGGCAGTGAGACCCTTTTTAAGTGTTGATGAAACAGGAGATTAACGGTAATAAATTATTTTGTTAAAAAAGAAAAAAATGCTGACCCAGATTTTTCTTTCTTTTTATTCCTTTGTTTGTTTGTACCTACAATGTTACAATATTAGGTTGTATAAAAAAAAATTAACACTAATCAAAATTGGACGGTTTCTTTCTTTAATCAGATTTTTTCGATTTTCGATACTTATCGGATAGAAAAGCTATCTAAGGATACTGCCAGAGACATACAGTACATGTGTGTGAGATTAAAAAAAATCGCCCCAGCTGTTTTGGAGTCCATAGGAAACGAACCCACAGTCACACACACGCAGACGCATTACCTTTTACATAAGTAGAGATTGTGAATGGTAGAATGAATATATTACAAACTAGTAAGCATAATAAAAAAAACGTATATATTAACATAAGCATGGACACTATCACTAAAAATATTCCTTTTTTTACTAGTAAAGACGATAACACATGCCCTCATAATAATCACTAACACTTATTTATAAAACTACGTCAGACTGTCTGTCTCCATATTTTCAAACTCTATCTCCATCGAAACTAAAAGTCGCAGAGCGGCACTAGGGGCCTCAAATGATTCGATTTTTATGGAGTGTTCTTTCATGCGTCATTAGCTGCTTAAAATAGTCTTAAGAGATCCAAAATAGTGCACAATTTAAAAAAAGTCGTTATACATTGTGTACATTCATTTTAGTTTATTTTATTCGATTCATATTCGTGCCACGTTGGTACAGTGGTAACGTCACCGGCTTTGAATGCTACAGTTTTGCTTTCTGTTTCGATTCTAGCTGATGGCATGCAAATCCTTTTTTTCACTTTTGAAATCACGACTTTTAATGATATATACGAAATCTGAGCAAATTAAAATATCATATTTAAGCGTATTTTACGACCGAGCAAAGCCCCCCCCCCTCACTAGTAAGTTATAATAAGTAAATGAAAACTATCGAGAATAATAATGCGTTTTGGTTTAAACCCTTACTCTGTAAATGAATAGATTTTTATAAAATAATCCAGAATTGCTCGCTAGGTTAGCATTGCTGGATGGCATCATCCTTACGAGTTGTAAATTCCTACTTATGAGACATCGGCTTGGGGTCATTAGCTGGTTGGATGGCCGCATCCCTTGTCAAGTCGAAATAGGCTCATTTCACAGTCGGATTTCGGCACGGTTTGCTAGATATTAATAGAATTTATTGCATGTGGGGCGTTTGCACAGTTGGCAGTGCATGCAAAAGGCTCGGGCTTTGAATCCTGAGTTCGGATATGTCTAAGAAACGCCACATAAATATAGGGAAGTTTTAACTATAATTCATTAAGGGGTTTTATTTTACTCTTCCAAATCTAAGCATTAATATATTAAATATAAAAACATCACAACTAAAGGTAGATTTCAGCAGAATACATACATTTATAACTGTATAAATAACAGTCAATGTCCTCCAGGCAATAACTGTATTTGTATTACTGTAGTTTAACACATGTGTAAATAACTCTAACATCAAGAATAATGCAAATATCGACAATAATAATAGAAATAAAATACTAATAGCAACAATAATGCTAAAATATAACTAACAGTAATAAAATATTAAATGTTATAATAATGTTAGCACAGAGAATACTAATGTTAAAAATATGAAGAATCATACTTTACGTTATAAAATAAACGAGATATGATTAGATATCATATAAATAATGTTTAGTTAATTAAACTTAACTAAAATTTTATTAATTAATATTTTGTCCGTCCGTCAATGATAATATTTTAAAACGTAATAAATATATTGCAGAATTTGTCTCGTTTCGGATTAACTGCTCTATTGGAACTTTCTTAAAGCTTTAAGTGACTAAACTTTATTTTATAAAACATCTTCTAATTTATAACATAAATTAATTCATAAACCTTCTTTAATTTATAATTGAGTTTTATTTATTATATTATATATAAATTAAAATTTTATAAAATTAATTATTTCTCCTAGATACAATTATGCATATCTTTAATTTTATCCACCAAATTTGAAATAAATAATAATAATTGTCTTTCAGAAATAAATAATAATTGAATTACCTTCCCTTGGCCAATATTTAAAGACAAAAAATGATCTTCCTTACAATGACTCGGATGAATTCGCCATTTTGTTGTTATAGGTCTTTTTCTCTCTCTCCAGACGTATATATATATATATATATATATATATATATATATATATATATATATATATATATATATATATATATATATAGTGTTATAATGGAATAAATCCAGAGGAAATCCGGGTATGAGAGCTCAATGTGGTAAACAGAGCAATAAGATAAAAATTATAACACGGAAATTACATAATTGTCGATGCAATAATTTATTTCAACCTTATGGTATTTTCAAGCATCAGACAATTACATTTTTGATACTGAAAAAGAAAAGAAAAGATCGGGCTTCGACCCTCAAAAAAACAAAGGTGGTGGTAGTAGCAATCCACTTAATACATTTATAGAGAGGGTTGTAGGGATTTAAAAAAATAAAAATTAAAAATTAAAAATAACAAATAAAAATATTAGATTAGACACTTATAAGCGGCAGCTCGATGTAACCATAGATACACACACACACACACACACTCACACACACACACACACACGCAACACATACACATACACCTACACCCACATACACACACACACACGCCTCTAAGATGTACGTTCTGACATGTAAATGCCTTGACACGCGTTTACTAACCTAGGAAGAAGGGGCGAAAGTATACGGATATATAGTGAAAGAAATAGAACAGCGCGTAATGGAAAAAAGAAGAAAAAAAGAAGAAAATAAAGAGGAAGAAAAGAAGAGGAAGCAGTGATCTAATGTTAACTGTCATATTAGTCTAGAAACTCTGAGAAAAGTAAGGGAAATAAACTGGATGTTTGTACACGCCGCGTCCTATAGTAAATTGAGTCATGGAAAGTAGGTCTATTAAAAGATAAATAAATTAATAAAAAAATAAATAAATAAATAAAAATAAGAAAATAAAAATAAAAAGAATATTATATATAAAGTTTTAAAACTATCTGTATGTTATTATGTAAAAATTAGTTAGAAATAAATATTATCTTATATTTCATTTAAATATTGTATTCGTAATATAATACTATGAATTTAAAAAAATGAGTCTTATGTATTTAATATTTTATATATTTTCATGTAAATAATTTTATTGGTGATTATAGCGGTCGTTGTAATTAATATTTCAATTCTTAATTGATTAAGAAGTGGGAAATTGTAATATTGATCGCCCCCAATCCGATAGGACGTATCTAGTTTCGGTTAATATATACTTTTATTCACTCCGTACAACAAAATTATTCTCATGCACGCATAAAGAAATAAGTAAAATAATTATATTTTTGTGTTGATTTGTATCAAATCTAATAATATCTAGTTTTAGTATTTGGTCTTTTTGACTTAACTCAGTTTAATAACTAATGTATTATCTGCAGAGAAAAATTATTATCTTAAGGATATCTCATTTATTTATAAGTAATTTGGATAAACCAGGTACTTCGTGAAATATATATATATATATATATATATATATATATATATATATATATATATATATGCCTAGCTTAGATTTCGGACAACAAATCGTAAAGTAGTTATTATCGAGTATATACCGGACAACACTATAATTGCCAGTGGGGTGGGGTAGGATGGTTTATCGTAACTAATCTAGTGGTGTTAGATTCGGTGTCTTTACCATTATAGAATTCTCTGTTCGTCGGATCTAGAGTTATTGGTTATTTTAAATTTACATTTATGTCTACATCTGGCCATCAGTTCATCTCGTTTGTTTAGGAGATTACTGTGTTGGTACTTCAGGATTCTTATTTTTTCCTCGAGGCATAAACTGCATCTCTGCCTAAAGCCGTTTGGAACGTCCGAATGACATAGGATTGACCATGAAATCACTGGGGATCGATTCTCATTTTTTAATAACCACCATTGTTTAGCTAACTCGGTTTTATTCTTAAGTTCTGGGTTATTGAAAGAATGTTTGTGGTCATAAAAACGTTATTTCCAGCTTCCGGCGGAGATACCGAAGTAAACTTTTTTGTCCCTGTTATTATCTTCTGGGTGGATCGTAGCCTTATAAACCACGCACTCAACTTTACAATTACCGTCCAGTGGGCAGTTATTTTTCACTGATACTATGGAGGACACATCCTTTTTAAACATGGAACGCAGAGGTAGATCTGATATAAATGAACGGAAACTATTCCAGTCAGCCATAGTGTATCGATATAATGTTTTTTTTTTACACAGTGATCACCACTTATCAAGGCCCGGAAGCCACTCAGGGATGTACGATGGAGATGTACGTCTTTTTTTTTTTTTTTTTTTTTACACAGTGATCACCACTTATCAAGGCCCGGAAGCCACTCAGGGATAAGGGTTATTGCAAGTACATTACGTTAGTGAGGAGATTTTATGAAGTGTTTAATTAGGGGGGCGGTTCATTAGGAATTTGTTAACATTAGACTTGAAGACATCCAAGTTGTAGGCCGGAGGGAAGCAGGCAGACGGAACAGAGTTCCACAGGCGTGCAGTTCTAAGAAAGAAGCTTTGCTCATGAAATCCGCGTTTTGATTTAGGCACAGATATAGAGTGGGGAAAATTTTTCACAGTGGATTCAGCTAGACGGGTGTTTTTCGTGAAAGATTGGCGAGGGGGGACCAGGGATTGGAGTTCAGACGAGCACCTGCCATGAAAATAACGATAAAACAAGGATAGGCTCGCAACGTCTCTTCTGTGGGAGAGGGGTTGCAGGGTAGAGAAAAGGGCATCCCCCACTAAACCACGAAGTCTATTTTGTACTCTGTCAAGGCATGATAGGCTGTTTTTGGCAGCTCCTGCCCAGATATGGCAACAGTATTCCATCCTTGGCCGTACTTGGCTTTTATATAGATAGAGAATTGCATCAGTAGTGAGATATCTTCTGGAGCGGTAGAAGGATCCCACCATCTTTCCAGCGACCTTGGCAACAGACTTGATGTACGTGTTCCATTTCAGATCAGGAGTAAAGGTCAAACCCAGAAGCTTGTCAAAACACGGGGCCTCACCCAGACGAGAGCCATCCATCACAATTGATGCCAGCTGGGGATCAGAGCGTTGATGATGTAAGGATAGGAGTTTGGTTTTGGATGCATTAAAGGTAACTAGCCACATCTTCCCCCACTGAACCACGCGCTCGAGATCAGAGGAGAGAGAATCCGAGAGAACTTCGTCATTTACAGCCTTTGATGTGTTGCCGTAGATGGTCGTGTCATCAGCATAGATGTCAACGAATGATTTAAGTATGTGTTTAGGGAGGTCATTGATGTAGATCAGGAAGAGAGTTGGGCCCAGTATTGACCCCTGAGGGACTCCAGCATTTATATTGCAGGCCTCCGATTTTTGTCCATCTACCACTACTCTTATGAGCCTATCGGAGAGAAATGATTTAATGATTGAGAAAACATTTCCAGTTATACCGTAGCTGGAAATCTTGTGAATCGTCTAAATGGAAACTGAACATAGTTCAGAACAAGTTGCGAGAAAAGGGTCTTGGAGACTCGCATACTGGCCGTTAGTGTCGGGCACGTGGGTAGGTCCGTGAACAATCTGATTGAGGTCATAAGCAATGGAGAAATGATTACGGAACCTCCCCCCCCCCCATTTTCGGTCTTGTTTGAGTGGGTTAACCATTCCATATTGTGAGCATTGAAGTCTCTGCATACGTGAATGTTAGCTGAAGGATAAGCTGATAGAACTTGGTCAATTTTCTCAGATATGCTTTTAAAGATAGTAACTCCGCTGTTGTGGAGGCAATAGAGAGAAAATATAAACGCAGTATTGTGAGCAAGTGCAACCTGGAAACACATACAAGGTAATTTAAGATATTCTTTGTAGATGTCCCTACCACATGGAAAGCCATCCTTGATATAGGCATATATTCCATGCCCATCGCGATCTTGGGGGTCAGATTTGGAACTTAAGTTAGAGTATCCTTTAATTACGAACTCATCTAGGGAAATCGATTATATATATATATATATATATATATATATATATATATGTATATATATATATATATATATATATATAATTGAAAATCTTTAACCACATTTAAAAATTGATTCTGTAAACTTAAAGCAAGTATAAATATTGATATTTATACGACAATCCTAACCAGAAGAAAAAGCTCAATATTCAAGATTAAGCATTGATATAAGAAATTATATTCAAACTCTGTAAATTAGAATTGACAACACATTTATTTATTCGACAAGGAATAAAGTTGAAAACTTCAAAATGTTCTTCGTTCCATTTAAAATCTTAAAGTTTTCAACTTGTATTCTATTTCGAGTCCGAATCGTTGCTCAACATGAAGTTGGTCTTAGTCAACGCAAAATTGCAGGAAATCTTTCAATACTCTACTGTTTATAGAGTGACCGTACAATTCCCGAGTGAGGATTAAGAGTGCACAAAACCTTATCCAGATCACCTCAGGCCCCTGAAAAACCTTTCATCTTATTAAAAGAAATGTTGAAGAGGATTCTCAGTGCAAAGCCTCTGACATTACAACACAAGCTGGTGTCAGTCCCAGAACAGCTATCATCTATTTTCACAACCTAATATGATAGAGCTGCAAGAAGGAAGCCTTTTCTTTGTCCTGCCAATATTAAGTTCAGAAAAATTGGGCTTGTGAGATGGTGGAGGACCTATGACCTTTTGGACCAATGCTATTTTCTCTGATAAGTCACGACTTGCATTATTTCCCTACAGTATGAGTGTGGAAGCTCCCTTAGCAAGAGTGTGACTTAAAAAGGAGGAGTTCGAGGAAACATCAATTCTGATAAATATGCTTCAATATTATATTAAGGACTCCTAAAAATATTCTCAAACGGTAAAATGAACTTAAGTTAACTCCCTATTCATAGGAAACGGAGCTCCTTGTCACTCTGCTAGGATAATACCAAGCCAAAATGGGATTAATGATCAAGACAGTCCCCGGATATAAACTTGATTGAAAACCTTTAGTGTATATTAGACAGAACTTTCGCAAAAAGAAAAGTCATCTTCTAATCCTGAACTTTTAGCAGTATTGTGTCAGACATGGCAAGAATTTCGTAATATTATATTCGTCAACTGATCAATGCCTTACCTAAAAGGGTTCTATCATTAAAAACCGCAAAGCGAATTTAAACAGAGTTTTAGTTATTAAATTTGTGACCATTTATTTTTTTTAAAATTTTTCTACGCATTTTGTGTTTATTGAAATAAAATATTTCTATGGTTGTCTATTCTTTTCTGGTATGTCTGTGTATATAACAGGAAATTCCAACAAAAATCCACCATTTATTTACCATCGGATGTTTTGAATATTTTTCTTCCATTGATGATCACCTGATACATAACCGTGCCTCTAATTTTAATGTCGACTTATTCACTCGCCCTATCATTTGAAGATTCTAAGAACTATTATTATTAAATCTGTAAATAAAACGAAAATATTCTTGTTAAAAGTAGTTTTTATTTGATTCTTTCTTTTCTCCCCTATAATCTCTATTTACTGGTTAGCTAGTCGTTTCAGGCTTTTTAGTTTTTAGTTTATTACGGTTTCTACATAATTTATATATATATATATATATATATATATATATATATATATATATACATATATATATATATATATATATATATATGCATATATATATATATATATATATATATATATACTTTGTTATGAAAATATATATGTCAATCACATTATACAGATGTGAACAGAGTTTTCAACTGAATGTGTTATTTAATCCACGTAGTTTGCTCTCGTTCTCTCAGCAATAACTAGGTAGAACGAAGGAAAGTTACCATCGTGGGTTTAATAAAGGATTTTACTAGAAATACTTTGCAGATTTTCGAATTCAACAGATACACAGAAAAGGGTCAGATGTTACATGACAGAGTTCGAATAACCCAAATCGTCCAAATTATCAATCATCATCTAAAAAAATATCCACAAAATTATTTGAAAGAAGACATTTTTATTAAAGGATACTCTAGAGATTCTGTTTGTAAATATAAAGGGTAATATACTTAATTATAGATTTTTGGTCTATGTACGTATTCTGTACATTATATAAAATTTGATAGAATTTGTAAAACGTCAAACGTTATGCTTAGAAACTAAACTATTTTTGTTAAGTCAGACTTTCCTTTGCGGACAGACGCCATACCCGACGATCTGAAAATTACCCCTTCTCAGGTGCATGCTATCATAAAAAATCTTGACACTTCAAAAGCATGTGGACCTGATCTCATCCCGGCTGTGCTATTTAAAAAGTGCTCCGCCGAAGTAGCTCCAATCCTCTCCAAACTTTATAACAAATGCCTTAATGAATCTTGATTTCCTGCCTGCTGGAAAACTGCTTCTGTTGTACCAGTTTATAAGAATTCTGGTGAAAGAACTGACCCAGTAAATTACCGCCCCATTAGCCTCCTCCCAGTTTTTGCCAAAATATTTGAGTCCATAATTAACAAAGATCTAGTCTATCACCTTACAGATGCTAAACATCTGACCGATCAACAATATGGATTTAGGAGAGCCCGTTCCACAGCAGACATTCTAACTGTAATCTCTGAGCATATATACCATTTACTTGACAAAGCAGGGGAGGGTAGAGCGGTAGCTCTAGATATATCTAAGGCTTTTAACAGGGTATGGCATCAAAGTATTCTCAGGAAAATCAGATCATACAGTATCACTGGAACATACGGTATCACTGGAACTTAACATAATTAAATCCTTCTTAGAAAAAAGAAAAATCCAGGTTGTCCTATGGTTCTACATCCAAACAATATGATATAAATGCAGGAGTGCCTCAGGGGTCTATCCTTGGACCTCTATTATTCATAATATTTATAAATGACCTCCCTGAAAAATTGTCTGTGAGATGGGTATATATGCTGATGACACCACGCTCTATAACAGACACGACAGGAAAACAAATGAATACATAGCTAAAGAAATGGGAGAACTAGAGGATGACCTCCAACCTGTAGTGGAATGAGGACAAAAATGGATGGTCACATTCAATGCTGCCAAGACTAAACTTGTTTCCATCAATAACTACAAGAAACCTTCTCTACCACCAATAGCAATGGCCAAAGAATCTTTATCTGAAAGTACATCTTTCAAACTCCTTAGCCTAACGTTCACAAGAAACATGCGTTGGAACAATTACATTGAGAGCATTGCCAGGACCGCTGCGAAATAGGTAGGTACTCTCTACCGTGCTAGAACGCTACTAACGCCGAAATTATCCTATGCCTCTATAAGGCCACTATTCGCTCATGCATGGAGTATTGTTGTCATATTTGGGCCGGTGCATCTACTACTAGTCTCTCACTCCTAGACAAGGTTCAAAAGAGAGTCGCCAACCTAATAGGTCCTGAACTGTCATCCAAGCTTCAGCCTCTGTCTCATCGACGTAATATAGCATCCCTCTGCTTGTTCTACAAGTACTTTAACGGTGAATGTTCCGACGAACAGCAAGCACTTGTACCCCCTCTACATAAATATCCCTGACAAACCCGACAAGCAGTTAAATCTCATCCCTTTACATTAGAGATCCTTAGATGTAAGATAGCCTTAAACTCCAGTAGTTTCTTCCCCAAAACCACTAGACTTTGGAATTCCCTTCAAGCTTCCTGCTTCCCCAACTGTACTGACATGCAGAAGTTCAAGTGTAACGTGACCCCACATCTTGCTGCCCAACTCCCCACCTAGTACCCCTGTAGCCTGTGTCCCTAATAGTAGCCCACTACATCAAAGTGGCAATGTGCCTTGTTTGGGGTGAAAACTTAATATATATATATATATATATATATATATATATATATATATATATATATATATATACTAGCAAAAGTACCCGTCGTTGACTGGGTTCAAAAACAGCCTACAGAAAATGATGGATTCTGATTTATGAAAGTATGATAGGTTATGAAAAGGAAGGCTTGTAAAGAGATAGCTTCGAATTTGGGGGTATTAAAACCAAAGCAAAATATGATGAAAGTAAAAATAAAATAGATAAAACCCATAATTTATTATACCATATCTGTTCACACTGAAACACTTATCACAATATTCTGTGGATCTATATTAAAAAACCTTGTTAAACTTTGTGACATATTTCAATTCTATGGAGGTCAGGCGCAAACGAACACCCCATAATGTTATTATACCGTATTTCTTCAAACTGAAACATACTTATCAAAGTATACTTATGCAGATAGATATGAACAGTTTTTATTAAAGTTTGTGCCTATTTCTATTCTATGGAGGCCAGGCGCGAACGCAGACCCCACTATTTTATTATACCATCCCTATTTAAATTAAAACATACTTATCAAAGTATTATTACGTACATCTATATCAAAAACACTTGAAAACGTTTTTTTTTTCATTTTCTATTTCCATACTTTGTGGACCAGGCGCGAACGCAGACCCCGCAATTTTAATGAATCATCATTATGCCAGATCAAACATACCCATTCCTGTGTCTCGATACATCTTCTATCATTATATGTGATCAGTTTTCTATAATAGTCAACCATATAGGAGCCTATTCGTGACCAGACACACACACACAGACGTTCACCTTCATATTATATATATATATATATATATATATATATATATATATATATATATATATATGTGCCTGTGTGTGTGTGTGCGTGTGTGTGTGTGTGTGTGTGTGTGTGCCGTGTTCGACGCATGAGAGTTATAAATCTACCCTGTTTTATTCTACTTTAAGTGTTTGTGCCACGTGTATGACACAAAGCCATACCTGCTCCCTAAAGCCAAGCCACAGGACTAGCAAGTTACGGGTTGATCAGGCTCAGTTCGTATCTTTATAGATTGGCTTGACTTTATAATTTTATATTTACATTGCAGTATATTTTGCCTTTCAAGGCATCAGTTTTAAAAGTGTTTGTGTCTATAACAGCAAGTTTAGGATTAGTTTTCAGTTTAACAAACGGAGTGTCACACTACGACTGCCTTCCTTCAACTGACTATAAATGAGTTGCTTTAGAAGTCGAATTTCATTTATGTATAGCGAAACTGGGATGTTATTAGAAACACTTTGATGCTTAATATGTCACACCTCTAAAATCACTCAGAATTGGAAAGCATTATTCTATGTCAAATGTTAATCCACATATACTGCAAAAGCCACGTTTATGAAAAGTATCCAAAACTGATCACATATAATGATAAAGATGTATCGAGACACAATAGTTTCTTCCCCAGAACCGCTATACTTTGGAATTCCATTCCAGGTCCCTGCTTCCACAACTGTACTGACGTACAGAAGTTTAAGTGCAACGTGAATTGACATTTTGCTGCCCAAATCCCTACATAGTACTCCAGTAGTTGTTGTCCATGATAGTAGCCCCCTACAACAAAGTGGCAATGTGCCTTGTTTGGGGTGAAAATGTAAGAAAAAAAATTATTAAATCATTTTTCTCTGATAGGTTCATAAGAGTAGTGGTTGATGGGCAGAAATCAGAAGTTCACAGTATTAATGTTGGAGTCCCTCAAGGTTCTATCCTGGGCCTAACTCTCTTCCTAATCTACATCAATGATCTTCCAAATCATATCCTTAGATCATTCGTAGATATTTATGCTGACGACACTACCATCTATAGCAGTACATCAAAGACTTTAAACGACCAAGTTCTCTCTGATTCTCTCTCTTCCGATCTTGGGCATGTGGTACAATGAGGAAAGAGGTGGCTGGTTACTTTTAATGCCTCTAAAACCAAGCGTTTGTCTTTACATCATCAATGCTCTGACTTCCATCTGGCATCAATTGAAATGAATGGCTCTCACCTTGGGGAGGCTCCATGTTTTGACAAGCTCATGGGCTTAAACATTATTCCTGATATGAAACGGAACACGTATATCAAATGTGTTGCCAAGGGGGGTGCTATTTTCCCTTCCCTGCAACCTCTTTCCCACAGAAGAGACGTTGCAAGCCTGTCTCTTATTTATCGTTATTTTCATAGCAAGTTCTCGTCTGAGCTCCAATCTGTGGTCCCCTCTCGCCAAACTCTCACGAGAAACACTGGTCTAGCTGAAAACACTATCAATAATTTCCCTCACTCATTTATCCGTGCATAAACCTAAATGTAGATTCCATTAACAAAGCTTTTTTCTTAGAACTGCACGCCTGTGGAACTCTTCCATTTGCTTGTTTTCCTGCTGACTATAATATGGTCGTCTTCAAGTCCAATGTAAACAAATTCTTGATGAGCCATTCCCCTTAAAATCCAGTTTATCAAATTTCCACTACTAACAATTACTACGTAACTGTCCCATTGACCATTGTACCTTATCCTCAAGTGGCCTCTGGACCTTGATAAGTGGTGACTATTTGTATTTCAAGTTTTCATTTATTGTGTGTTTGTTCAAGAATAAATGTGTTTTCAACTAAAATCTTCCTAAATATGGACAGAGGACAGGAATGTTGATTAGTCAAGTGGTTAAATATAGCGCTGTTTTCGGAGCGATGCATGGTTAATCTCCTCGACAAAGTGGTGGTAGTCAAACCTATATTGTCGGACACACTGTCTCCTAAAAGGCATTTGAATTCATATACTAAGTTAGTCTTATCAAGCAACTCAGTCGAAGGGGAATATTTATTAGTTATAACCAGGTTAGAGGTTTTTAATTTATTATAGTAAATGTTTAATTTTATTTTTTGTTAGAGTCTATAGGTTGCACATTTTTATTAATAATATTTTAGTACTTTTTCATCGATGGGAAAATAGAAGAAATAGACGATAAAATGAACAACATTTTGAAATTTGGAAGATAGAGTGTTTGTCATTTATTTGTATCTGCTCCGTTATATATTTATACATAAGATATATCGAGCTTCATAAATAATAAGATTGGTTTAAATAAAGGGTAAAATATAATTGAATAATAATAATAATAATAATAATAATAATAATAATAATAATAATAATAACAACATCAAAGACATTTCCAAACATAAATCAATAAAAAAAATATATCATGTTGAATAAGTCGTTTTTTCAATGAAATCATACAAGGACAGAAATAATGTCGATTTTTGTACTAATATTTTTACCCCATTGTATTTCATTAAACATAATTAGTAATAAATAATATAGAGGCAAGATGATAATATAGGAAATTAATTATGGTTATCTCCTCTTGCATTTTTGAGTTATTGCTTGAAGCATGTTTTGGAAATGTAAAAACATACTAAGAAGAAAAAGCTAAACTACTTGAAGAAAAAAAATATAGATGAGTCAGATAGAAACATGTATAGGTCTCAAGTTGAAAATTCCTTTGATATAATTCCATAGAATATATATATATATATATTTTTTTTTTTTTTTTTTTTTTATTCAATTTTCACCCCAAACAAGGCACAGTGCCACTTTGAAGCAGGGGGCTACTATTAGGGAATTAATTAGCGGGGTCATTATGAAGGGAGAAGAGTAGAAAGATGTTTGTTAACATTACACTTGAACTTCTGCATATCATTGCAGTTGGGAAAGCAGAATCCCGGAAGGGAGTTCCAAAGACCCGCAGTTCTGGGGAAGAAACTATTGGAGTAAAAGGCTTTCTTGCACCTAGGGATCTCCACTGTAAAGGGATGAGACTTAGTAGCTTGTCGGGTTTGTCGGGGGTAGTTACGTCGGGGAGGTACAAGTGTTTGCAGTTCGTCAGAGCATTCACCATTAAAGTATTTGTAGAACAGGCAGAGGGATGCAACATCTCGTCGATGGGACAGAGGTTGAAGCCCAGATGACAGTTCAGGACCTATCAGGTTTGCGACTCTTTTTTGAACCCTGTCCATATATATATGCGCCTGCGTGTATGCACACACACACACATATATATATATACATATATATATACATATATATATATACATATATATGTGACGGGACACCGGACGATGCCGGGTGTCCCGTTCAGCTAGGTGAAGATAAGAATGCTTATGGCCGGGGGGGGGGCGTGCTGATACTGTGTCAAAGATTAAGACAGGCGGTTGTTCGGCAGACATGATATCTGTTTTAATGGCGGAAAAAAAGGAGATTATTCTTCTAGTTGGATCTGGTGAGAATGAGTTTTTAATTGATTCGGACAGTCTCGAGAATTGGGCTCCAAAATGTCTGCTCGGAGTCGGGGACCCGCGGTGTGTTAACTCAGAGACCACCAAGCTAGTTTGACAGATATGTTCACAAAACAATAGAGAAAGAGAAAAGAATAAGATAACAGAGGGATAGAAAAAGAAATTCACAAGAGAAGAAAGAGGGGGGAATAGAAGATAATGGAGAAAAGGAAGGTAGATGCTTTTGATATAAACAACGATCGCCTACTCGAAAAAGAGTTAGAAGGGTTTTGGCAGTCTTTGGTCAGCGAGCGAAGCGTACACATCGGCTCTCGCCCCGCCTGGGGTGAGAGGCAGGGGCAGAAGTCTCAGTAAGGACTAACTTAAAAAGTTCTTGTTCTTAGTTAGAGAATTAACCTGAAATCTCACGTATACAACCTGCATCACGAAGCGCGGATAACGAAAACACGACGTTAAACAAATGTAGAATGATTGCAAATAATTATTTTATTTGGTTTAAACGAAAATGACCTCAGAGTTTTTTCTTTGTTTTTCGATTGCCGGCATAAGTGAAGATGCAGTTTATTTCAGGTATGCCCTGACGCCAGACGACGAAGACGCAGACATAAAACCAGAGTGACGGCCGAAGAGGACAATGTTGCCACCCGGACTTGGGGTCATGCACGTTTAACGTGCCTTGAGCAGCGGAGGTATGTTTTCCAGGGACCAGTACGAGTCTGGTCACGCTGGAGGGGTCCACCACTAGACGACGCAGGCCCGGGACATCGTTCCCGTTACAACGTGATGCGCGTGACGCGTCCGTTACAACGTGGTGCCGATGACTTAGGACGATCACATCTGGGATGTGACGAACGAGTTACCACGAAAACAGTTTGAAGCGTTTGGGACTCAGTTCTCTTGAAAAAAAATATATAAAGGAAATGGAAAATAGCACAGAAAAATGTTTAGAAAAAAAAAAAGGAAAAAAATAGGAGAAAAAGAACGATTGAAAAGAAAACTTATCGAAGAGAAAAGAAAGACTTACATTGAACGTACCGGAGGGAAAAGAAAGAGTGAAATTGAACTTTGAGGGCATAAATAGCCGTCAGAATGCAGAAAAAATGTGCAGCGAGACAGGGAAGTGGAGATATGGAAAGAAAGGAAGCAGACGAGAAAGGTAGGGGCAGATTTTTATTGGTTCCTATAGGCTTCGCTCAGATTTTTTTTAGGCGCTGTTGTCAGGGTGCTTTTCGTTGGTTACGTATTCTGTAAAGATTTTTTTTTTCTTAATATTGCAAAGAATTGTTGATTTTTTTTTTGTCACCCCCAAAGAAAAAGTGAAAATGAAATATGTATTTGTTTAAACGGGTTGATACGTTGTTGTATTGGGGCATTAAGAACAGTCGCGCATATGTTGTCACTGATATGAGAGAGAGAGAGAGAGAGAGAGAGAGAGAGAGAGAGAGAGAGAGAGAAAGAAACCGGCAGTACACCGATGCCATTCTAATTTTGTAACGAATAGTAGCTATCGTAAGAAATTTAAAGAAGAAGTAATGATTTACCGATTAGTTGTGAGACATTTAGACCGTTAAATAGACGGTGGGTGGGAGAATTTTATTAAAACTAAAGAAAAGAAAGAGAAAGAAAAAAAATTATAAAAAAAAACAAAAAAAAACGAAACTTGTCTTTCTTGACAATTCCATTATTGAAATTTAGTTTTAAGTGTTTAAACTGCCGAATAGGAGTAGATTTGATCCAAGTATGTAGGTATGTGCAGGCGTGTGCGTGTGTATACGCGTGTACGGGTGTATAGGTGTGGTTACCTAGATAGATAAATAAATAAAGAAATAAAAGGGAGGAAGAGAGAGAAAAAAAAAGAAGAGACGCCATTTAGAGGCATATCAAACGGGTAGCAATAAAAACCAGACAACCCCTGATAGCGGAGGAGGGGTCATAAGATGAGAATAGCCACGGTTAGGCACGCGTAGAGGCCAAGGAAAAGAAAGGAAGATAAGAAACAAAAAAAGGGGGAAAATAAAAAAAAGAAGAGACGCTAATTAGAAACATATCAAACGGGTAGAAAAAAACACAAAAAAAAACAAGATGGACAAGCAAACAGAGGAAGTCATAAATTATGAGACACGCGCCAGATGAAGGGAGAGAGGCGAACAAAATAAAACAGAATTGTAGCACCCTATTTTTATTGATTAATGTATATCCTGAATCGTTTATTTTTGAAAATCTATTCTTGCCCTAGTCAGGTATTCAAATCTTAAATTAGTCATTAAAAAAAAAAAAAAATTAATAATAATAATTATTGTAGTTAAGAAGAAAAAAAAAACAACTTAATGATTGAGGGATGTCCTGTGTTTAAGGGTCTCTATTGGTCGCTCGGCGGCGAACTCCATTGCTCCTACGAAATAAAAAATGGGCTTTAAGACATCTTAGTACCGAAGGGAACGGGTGGTTGGAAGACGTAAACCCAGTGCACGGTTTGCAAAATTATCAAAGGATGTGGCACGAGAAAACATATTGTGAGGTTGTTGGAAAGTGTGCTGGTCGCGTGGGACGGCGTAAGTCCAGTGATGAAAAAAAAGGGAACCTGTGATTGTCAGGTATGGTAACACGAGAAAACATATTGTGAGATTATTGGAAAATATACTGGTCGCATAAGACGGCGTAAGTCCAGTGATGGGACACGAAAAAGGACCTGTGATTGTCAGGTGTGTTATACTAGGAGAAGGTAATTACTCCGTCAATTTTATTTTTTTTCTGCCTCGTTGGAGGGCGAGGCTGAGTACCCTCCCTGATATTCGAAGCAGTATACCAGCCGACCAGGAGCCTGGCGGAAAAGAAAATGCTTCACAAGGGGGCATGGCATGGAGTTATTGTTCGCTGACGGCTGGGTGAGCACAGGATGCCTAGAAACGTTTGTTGTTACCAGTGAGAGTGAGAGAAATAATAATCTAATTGATGGTAGTGTTAAATCATTTAAACTGTCGAGTAGAATATCTTAAAGAAACTAACGGTGCTGATATTGTTCTGTTTTGGAAAAGAGAAATTTAGAAATGCTCAGTCGAGGATTTCTCCTTCACGGGACGGGGATTGAATATTGTTAGTGTAGCGTTGAAACAGTTGTTGCACTTGGTCTCTGACCAAAATGGCGCTGCGGGGACAAATTATGGGACTGAAGGGCAGGATTGCCTCGGTCGGGGAGGATCTCTCCTTCACTGGATGAGAATAGTGCATGTTGGGTGTGGCGTTAGGGCAGATGCTGTACCTTGTTCCGAGTGAGAGAATGCCTATGGGACAAGTGAAGGTAATAAAAAAAAGCTTGGGTATCGTAGAGCTTAATGAAAGCTGTACAGGAAGTGCAACGTTGTGTAAGTATGGTTTGGAAAACGTATTAGCTGTGGAGGAAACTTAGTCTCCTTGCACCGGGGTACTTAGGAGAAACGATATGCACCCTCCCCAGCTGGCACGCCTATGCTGTTTTATATTTGGGACCATGGGGAAGAAATTGAGATGAAAGATTTTGTTGCCGTCGGTTAGATCGATGCACTAGAAATGTACGTGTGTGTGTGTGTGTGTGTGTGTGTGTGTGTGTGTGTGTGTGTAACTGGTTGGTGTGCCTGGAAACTTTTGATCTCGTAGGAGAAAGAATTAATTGTATTGGGAATTCTGTATTGTATTGTATTTGGGAAATTCTGGAAAAAAAGAAAAAAAAGAAACAGTTTAGTTGAGGACGGACCAGATTGGGAAAGGAAGGGGAGTGTCAGAAGAAAAGAAAAAAAAAGAAGACGAAAAAAGAAAAAAATGGATATGTGGATAGGATTTGTTCAATGAGGTGTGAGAAAAGAAAAATCTGGAGAGTGTTTTTTAATTTGCAGATAGCTGGATAAGGATGTGAGTGGGGGTCAATGATGAAGAGACGTCCCCAATGTTAAGTGTAGGGAGAAATCAGGTGACCGTAAACCACTGACGGCAGCGCGCCTGGGCGAGGCAGGGATACCAATGAGTGCCCTCCACCAAAACCTGGATAGGGTGCATGGGCTGCAACTATCGACAAAACCCAAGGTTGAAGCACAGTCAATCCCTAAGCCATTATTAACAAAAAAAGAAAAAAAAAAAGAATGGAAAAAAAAAACAAATATAAAAAGTGCAAATATTTTTCTGATTGTTTTATGAATTATGAGAAAGAGAAAATGAACAAGTAGTTAAAGGGTGTATGAGCCCTCCTTTGATAGTGGACTGAGCATGGTTACCTTTCCTCAGTTGCATCCACATAGTTAAGGCATAGAGAAGGACCGAATATTGAAAAAAAAATGAAAAGAAAAGAGAAACTGTTTTGCATGTACATGGGTTAGTCATCTTAAAAGGACTAGTAGAGAAAAAAATGAGAGTTTAACAATCGAAAAAAAATATATATGCATGTATACAATCTCATACACCGGGATAAGCAGAACAATTAGAGCAGAACATTTTTGCATACCAACCGGACCATTGATACAGGAACATTTTTGTATGCCGAATGGACAATTTTTGTTAGTTGCTGTTAATTGACCTAGACTGTAGAATTACTAGTTTCGGATCCGGCTTCTGATGCAGGTCGCGTATATGCCAATTATGGCTAATTGACAGGTGTAAGGGGAGGGCGGATGTGACGGGACACCGGACGATGCCGGGTGTCCCGTTCAGCTAGGTGAAGATAAGAATGCTTATGGCCGGGGGGGCATGCTGATACTGTGTCAAAGATTAAGACAGGCGGTTGTTCGGCAGACATGATATCTGTTTTAATGGCGGAAAAAAAGGAGATTATTCTTCTAGTTGGATCTGGTGAGAATGAGTTTTTAATTGATTCGGACAGTCTCGAGAATTGGGCTCCAAAATGTCTGCTCGGAGTCGGGGACCCGCGGTGTGTTAACTCAGAGACCACCAAGCTAGTTTGACAGATATGTTCACAAAACAATAGAGAAAGAGAAAAGAATAAGATAACAGAGGGATAGAAAAAGAAATTCACAAGAGAAGAAAGAGGGGGGAATAGAAGATAATGGAGAAAAGGAAGGTAGATGCTTTTGATATAAACAACGATCGCCTACTCGAAAAAGAGTTAGAAGGGTTTTGGCAGTCTTTGGTCAGCGAGCGAAGCGTACACATCGGCTCTCGCCCCGCCTGGGGTGAGAGGCAGGGGCAGAAGTCTCAGTAAGGACTAACTTAAAAAGTTCTTGTTCTTAGCTAGAGAATTAACCTGAAATCTCACGTATACAACCTGCATCACGAAGCGCGGATAACGAAAACACGACGTTAAACAAATGTAGAATGATTGCAAATAATTATTTTATTTGGTTTAAACGAAAATGACCTCAGAGTTTTTTCTTTGTTTTTCGATTGCCGGCATAAGTGAAGATTCAGTTTATTTCAGGTATGCCCTGACGCCAGACGACGAAGACGCAGACATAAAACCAGAGTGACGGCCGAAGAGGACAATGTTGCCACCCGGACTTGGGGTCATGCACGTTTAACGTGCCTTGAGCAGCGGAGGTATGTTTTCCAGGGACCAGTACGAGTCTGGTCACGCTGGAGGGGTCCACCACTAGACGACGCAGGCCCGGGACATCGTTCCCGTTACAACGTGATGCGCGTGACGCGTCCGTTACATATATACACATATATATACATATATATATATGTGTGTGTGTGCGTGTGTGTGTGTATGTGTGTGTGTGTATTTAGTAATTGTACCCAGACCCTCGGTGTTTAATCTCTACAGATATTAATTAATAATTCCAAAGCAATTTCAATAGAAAAAAGCAAATTTCAGCGATTTGTCTATTTTTCAATAAAGATATCCATTATACAGCCGGTTTTTATTCTTAAAGAATCATTGTCCTAGATAATTTAGGATAGGTATAAAAAATTTAACGTCTTTGCACATGTGAAGAAAGGGCTGGAAGAATTAATCTACTTACTGGAAAATAAATATGTAATCGCTGGTATATGCTTTTTTCGATTGTATATATATATATATATATATATATATATATATATTCGATCAATTATTCCCTCTCTCTCTCATATATATATATATATATATATATATTTATATATATATATATATATACATATATATATATACATATATATATATATATATATATATATATAGTAAGTTATAAAATGTATATGACGATTAAGCTACACTGAATATTCCGCATTTCATCCACTCTAAGATTCTTCAGGCTTATACGCGAATTCTGTGGTTGTCTGTCGTTTTTATATGCGCATCTTCTATTGAGATTTTAGTTAGCCAATCAGCTTTCTAGTATCCACTGCGCCCTTCCTATCAGCCAATGAGCATGTATTTATCAGACAAAGGCCTATTTTACCTCTGGTTGACCTGTTCCTTTGTGTGTGTTCTATTTAGTCTGGATATTTAGTTTCTTGATCTGTTTTAAATCTAGGTTAGTGTTTTTTTTAATGTTAGTTTATATATAAATATATATATGTGTACACACATATATGCATATATATATATATATATACATATGAAATAAAATGGAGGTGGAAGGACCTGGATACTCAACGTTTCGCCCGACCTATGCGGGCTTCTTCAAGAGGGACGGTGACCGTCCCTCTTGAAGAAGCCCGCATAGGTCGGGCGAAACGTTGAGTATCCAGGTCCTTCCACCTCCATTTTATTTCATATCGTCGGATTTAATCCAGCTCAACAATCATATATACATATATATATACATACATATATGTGTGATCGTTTATGTATATTCATGTTTATTTAATTTATTTATTTGTTTATTTTCTATTGTTTTTGTTAGTTTTAAAACCATTTGATATACGGCCCCATACAATCAAATGTTAAAAACAAAACTTGGCAAGAAATGTCTAGTCTTATTGAAAAACACTTTCCCGCAACCAACCCCTTACACAAAATTTTCAATAAAAATACCTTAAAGTTATCCTACAGTTGTTGCGAAAATTTAGAGATGATTGTGAAATTGTGAAAGAACCGAAAAAAAATGAGTCGAAATGTTGAAAAGAGGATGACTACAAAAGTTCTCCACGACTTTGGCGATTATTATTCCAAGCATATTTGACGAAGAAAATCGCGAATAAAAAGTATCCTATTCCCAGATGTTGCATAGACTCTCCAAGCCTAATTTTATGTTTTTATTAGTTTTATGGTAAGCAAAATAAATATTATAGAGTTCAAATGCCTATTTATTATCACAAATTTTAGAAAAGCTTTTCGCATCTATTGATAAACGGTCATATAGTTTCTTATTAGAGACTTCACACTTTAGTATCAAAAGATTTATTTTAATATTTCTGGTGCTATTTTGATCTTGTGGTTGTCTGATCACTACATCCTCTGAAATATTTCATGTTTTCTTATATTTTATTTGATTTTTAGTGAAAAATATGGATGAAAATTTTACAAGTTTATCAAAACTTTGGATAGAATATATAAAGAAAAACATTTAGAAGTATTTTAACTTAAAAAACTTTTATTTACATTTAAAATACCCCCAAAGCAAAATTGATTTACAAATAATAATAAAAAACGTTTTTATATAATAGTAATGTTGGGTTTATTTTACAATAGACTTTAAAACTTTTATTCGGTTCGAAAACAAGTAGTGTTGAACATTACGTGAACATAAGAAAAATGGCCAACGCTATGGTGTCTCAATAATTACTTAAATATAAAAATAATAGAAATTATCGGTAGAAATCCACTCAATAAAAGTCACGGTACTATTTATTGGATGAGTTTCTACTAGTTTATTGTTTTATTTTATTTTTATTTTCAAGCCATTACCGAGACTTCAAAGATGTCAGAGTTATATCGCAACCATTTCGGCTTATATTTATATGGAGGTGTTCTAATTTAAAAGTGATACGAAGTGTGTGTTTTTTAAATTCATATTAATGCATAATATTAATTGATTTAAAATATCTCTTTTTTAGTCGCTTATATGAATTTTTATTACTTTTTCGAAAAATGTTAACCTACGTCCAATTTTAACGTTTGCGAAAATAAAGTCAGAGAAAGGAAAACTAAAAGGGCATTTTTAAAGGGAGGAAACTTTACATTGTAGTTTACATTGCACTGTAGAGAGCTTACTGTGTATTTTATGAAATCATTTTATATATAATGGCTTGAATTGAATTTAAAATGCAAAAGCCAAGTGCTATAGTTCAATAATGCTCTAAACAGAAACATTCATCTCTTATGAAAGAACCAACTGTTAATTTTATACGCCTGGCGTTTCTTCTCGTGCTGTGATAATGGCTTAGCTAGGGTTATAAATTATGATAAATAGTCAAACGATTAGAGAAAGAAAGAGAGTGGATATACAAGCAATAAGGTTTTATATTCCTTATCTCTACCTCCCCCAAAGACTTTCACATTGGCTCTGTTATATATTCTTTATCATCGAATTTATCCTTGAGGGGTACCAAATTGATCTTTCGTTACATTTTAATATGTTATATAGAGTTCTTCATTTAGGGGCACATTTTACGTTTTCTATATAACATAAGAATGATTCCGTGTGCGTATGATTGTCTCTAATATAAATGGTTGTGTGTTTGATTATCATAAAGGGAATCGTGTGTGTGACATGTAATTTCTGAACCTACCTCTGTTCTCGCTGTTGAACCATCTGGCAATTTCTCATCCTGGAGGGAGACTTGATACCTGTTTGACGAAGATTTATCACTCCAAGACGATGAAATGGTTTTATAGTTTTTTATTTCACTTTCCCCAGAGGTTCTGCAGAAGTGGAAGTGAAATCGGCTTGTGTTAGTTCTTCTTCACACACGTCAGCGTTCTTCTCCCCCCTCCCCAGGGGGAGACCATGGAAGAATGTCCGTCTTCTTCAAAGCTCAAATCAAATCTCACAGATCTAGCCAACCACGTCACACATACGTAATTTGGTCAGCTGACCTTTGGTTCTGGTAAACGTGTCTACCTCCACGTTTACTCACCTCTCTCTCTCTCTCTCTCTCTCTATCTCCCTCTCTCCCTCTCTATTCTCTTATAGAGACACAGAGAGAGAAAACAGAAAGAGTAAGAAAGCCAGAGAGGGGGGGAGAGATGCTCGTTAACATTCCTCCACCCCTTTTTATCAAAATGTATGGTAGGCATACATTTTTAATAACTAACTAACTAAAAAAAAAATAATTATGTCCGAAGTACATCTTTATTTTTTCCCTTTCCGGACTCACCCCTTTTCCAAGAAAGATCAGGCACCAGTACTCTTCTACTACACTATCAACCCTTCTGCTGCTTCTCGAAAGTCTCTCCTCGACATTAACTTGCTTCCAAGTTAGACAAAGATACAGCTTTGCAGATATACATCTTGTCTAGGCGGTCGCATTGTTGGATATTTTCCACTGACTCTGCTCTTTATTTGGACCACTTGGCCAAACAAATGTAGACTCCATTTTCGATCACTTTTTCGAAATGGGGCCAGCATATCGCAATTACGACCAGAACGTCGGATGCTCCATGTTGGTGGTAGCTTTATCGCATGGGGACTCGAACCCCAGACCCTCAGATTAAAAGTCTGATGCTCTACCGACCCAACCATCCCACTCGCGTTCTCGACTTTCAGCATAGGCCTAAGTCCCAGTTTTTTTTTTCCTTTACTGTAATGCCCTGACGTTTTCTCTGAGTGGTCCTATTACTGGAGCTTTGTTCTATTCTATCTACTACTTCGGGACTTCACAAAGCTCTTCTACTAACTCCCTTGGTTGGTCTAAGTCAAGATACGCCTTCACACTGATTCACTCGGAGCCTGTTTGAGTTCCTGGAACCCGACAAGATACGGAATCATCACTCCCTAACTAATGCGCCATCGATTTCTAACTAAGTAGCTTTCCCTTTGTGATTTTTCCGCATTCCCAGCAAGTCCCAAGATTCCAACCCAGATATCCCTCACACATTCCTCTAAAAAAAATAAAAAAAATAATAAGGCTCTATTTTGTCCCTTACGTAATCTGCATCTTTCCCTTTCTTCTATCTCCCCGTGATTAGGCTTGGTACCGACTGTCCAGTCGCTCCGTACCCTGAGGAATTATCGCGACCTCGCACGCCAGACTTTTGTTGGACAAGACTTATTGCCGTTGCTTGGGCCTACGTGGCATCTTCCAACTCACTGGAACCACTAGTATTGTTTTAACAGGGTACTCATTACTCTAAAATAGTATTTCCCCAGCCAAATTTTCTAATTTGTGACAATACCTGGCTTATAAAAAAAAAATAAAACAACAGAAAAAACTGCTTTCTACAGCCTAATCGCCTTGTAATTCTCATGAAAAAAATGCAACTACGCGCTAAACGTCCCTAAAATATAACTAAACCAACCAAATCTATTCCAAAATAATTTAATTTAATAATACCAATTAAATTCACCCAGCATGTTTTTTTTTTAATTTTGGTACTTTTAATTCACAATAGGGTAACATTTTATTTTCCTAAGTACTTGCATGCATATTTCATTCATCTTCTCTTGAGCGATTCGTAACATAATGGCCACGTCAGCCATTGCACCCCCTCTGCCCCTTACACCATGTCAGAGGGCATTTCATTTGCTCCCTGAAGTTGATTACAACTAAATCCGCTCACGCTGGACAGAATACATTCCGTTTACTGCTATGTCAGAAAAAACTTCTTTTTTTTTTCCAAAGTCGGTAAGCGCAACCTGCCTTGAAGACACATAGCTTCACGAAAAACATCGGATTTCCACACATGAAGTACTCAAACTTGCTCCATGTTGATTCTACTCGAAATCAACAGAAATCACGATAAAAAAAATAACATTCGAATCATTTCCCGAGAATAATGAAATTAATAACTACCCATGTAATTCAACACCTCTCCAAAATTCTAACATGCTTGCCACAGAAATTAAATTCCATTCACGCCCCACTTTTTTCTTTCATTTCTTCATATAGTTTATTTAACCCTATTTTTATCCTTTTTTTTTCTCCCTTACTTATGTGGTCAAAACGTCACTCATGTCGAATAGAACATTTATTCTACTTTTTGAAAATTGAAATTAATACCGACTGAACCTTGGACTCTTCCGAAACTTTTTTTTTTATTATTATTATTTATTACACTGTTTAATCTTATTTCTTTCTCTTTTTCCCAATTTTATTATTACTGTTATGATTATTAATTAATTAATTAACAACACGTTCTTTCTTTTATTAATCATTCTTTCAATAGACCCCACAAGCAAAGATTTCACCTCACCATTCTGCGAAAAAAAATACATGTCAAAGAACAAGAAAATTCTGCCAATACCGTTTGACAACACATCAATTACATAAAAATAATAAATTAAAAAATACAAAAATATCCTATAAGCAATCACAAAGTCCCATCTCACTAACAACAAAATTCCAAATAACAAAACACAGATTCGTGGATACTCCTTTTGACCACGTCATCAAAAAAAAAAATTCCTACGAAAAATTCGCACAATCAGCGAAAAAGAAAAAAAAATCATTTTACAGGACATGACCATTATCTTTTCATCAACAGTACATATTGTTTTTCATTAAAAGTTACATTTAGTTCACAGTTTAAAAATGACACAAAATATTCATAACACATATTTTTGATTGACATGTTTATCTTTTTGGTTTTCTCACTGGCTGTTGTTAAAAATTTACAAAATAAGGCCATTCTTTGATTTTCCCTTCTAATTTTGACATTAAGTGATATTTTTCTTCGTTCATAACGAGCTAATTCCCAATACGATAAACATTTTTTTTTAACTATTTTCTATATATAAAGTTTTACATCTGTGTGTCTGTATGTCTTCCTTTTCTTTCTTCGTGAAAAGGTTGTACGTGTGTATTGCTTTTCTTTTTTTTTTTTCTTAATTATTTTTCTAATTCGCCTAGTGTTTTAATGGAGCCTACGTTGTGTGTGTGTTGATTTGTATTTTTTTTCTACTGTTCTTTCTTTTTTTCTTTCTTTTTTTTTTCTAGACATTTTATTGTGTTTTTCTTGTCTTTTTTTCGTCCTTTTTTCCCCGTGGTAATCGAAGTTCTTTTTTTTCTTCTTTTTTTTCTTCTTTTAAACCCACCCTTGCTAGGTGGTCTGGTCAGTTAAGGCACCAAATTGAATATGTTATATATTCAATCATCGAGGTTATCCTTGAGGGGTACCAAATTGATCTTTCGTTACATTTTAATATGTTATATAGAGTTCTTCATTTAGGGGCACATTTTACGTTTTCTATATAACATAAGAACGATTCCGTGTGCGTATGATTGTCTCTAATATAAATGGTTGTGTGTTTGATTATCATAAAGGGAATCGTGTGTGTGACATGTAATTTCTGAACCTACCTCTGTTCTTGCTGTTGAACCATCTGGCAATTTCTCATCCTGGAGGGAGACTTGATACCTGTTTGACGAAGATTTATCACTCCAAGGCGATGAAATGGTTTTATAGTTTTTTATTTCACTTTCCCCAGAGGTTCTGCAGAAGTGGAAGTGAAATCGGCTTGTGTTAGTTCTTCTTCACACACGTCAGCGTTCGTCTCCCCCCTCCCCAGGGGGAGACCATGGAAGAACGTCCGTCTTCTTCAAAGCTCAAATCAAATCTCACAGATCTAGCCAACCACGTCACACATACGTAATTTGGTCAGCTGACCTTTGGTTCTGGTAAACGTGTCTACCTCCACGTTTACTCACCTCTCTCTCTCTCTCTCTCTCTCTCTCTCTCTCTCTATTTCCCTCTCTCCCTCTCTATTCTCTTATAGAGACACAGAGAGAGAAAACAGAAAGAGTAAGAAAGTCAGAGAGGGGGGAGAGATGCTCGTTAACAGCTCGCTAAAAGAATCGGTCAAACTAGCGGAAAGCATTTTCTCTTTTATGTTGACCGTGATGAACCCCTATTAAAAAAAAAGCATCCTGGTCAGTGTTAATGCATATTAAAAATATGATAGTCGTGCAGATTTGGAACCGGACGTATCTAAGCGTCCTGCCGGTATATGACACTACGCCGGATTATGATGAGCGTCCCGGATGATCAAATCTTTACAACGGTATGAAACAGAACTAGTAAAATAAATGGAAATCGTAGAAATGAAAAAGTAAAAAACAAAAACAACGTAATTTTATTTATTCATTTTATGTTACATAGTAAATATAATTTTATGCGGGGGGGATACTATAACACTTTTTTTCGTACTTACTTATGTTACTGTGCTGAAATATTAACGTTATTTAGAAAGCCATTCTTAACATGGAGATGGGAAGGTTTTTTGTAATTATTCTGTACTTTCATCTAACAATTTAATAAAAAAGATACCGTAAAACTTAAATTTTATTGTTTTCCTTTTTGATAACAAAAGTTGTTGTTTTTTTTACCAAAACAAATTGTGTATTTTTCTTCCTTTTTTTTTTTTCATCTTGAAAATTTTTTATAAAGTTCAAAGAAGAAAAAAATGTTTTTTCAACTATTTCTTTTCAAACTTTATTTTTCTTTCTGTCATCAAGAAAATTTGAAGAAAAGGTTTTTGCAGCTCCAGTCACATCTATCGCCTACGGAGCCTCCGTTTGCAATGATGCATTTAACGCCATATGTAATTATTTTGGGGATCCGATTAATTTCTTATTTTGACAAAAAAAAAAAAAAAAAAAAAAAAAAAAAAAGATTAACTACTTCTTTGGGAGTCTGCAGTTGCTTGTCTCCCCTTAATAAATTTATAGTGATGTTAGTCACCACGCTTTCCATGTAACAACCTAGTTTTTATTTATTTTTCTTCCTATGTTTATCCGAAAGTCGTCTGCTCGTTGCTACGCATTGTGATTTACTGCTCGGCGTCTTACGTCAGATTAGTCTAACTCGAGAGGTTGAGGCCATGTTCCGGGCAAAGCCAAGCTGACGTCCGGTTTAAAATCTCCACATAAGATTTCCAGCTACGGTATAACTGGAAATGTTTTCTCTATCATTAGATCATTTCTATCTGATAGGCTCATAAGAGTAGTGGTTGTTGGGCAGAAATCAGAGGCCCACAGTATTAATGCTGGAGTCCCTCAGGGGTCAATCCTGGCCCCAACTCTCTTCCTGATCTACATCAATGATCTCCCAAGACACATACTAAAATCTTTCGTTGACATCTATGCTGATGACACGACCATCTATGGCAACACATCAAAGGCCGTAAATGATGATGTTCTCTCTGATTCTCTCTCCTCTGATCTTGAGCGCGTGGTACAATTGGGAAAGGGGTGGCTGGTTACCTTTAATGCATCTAAGACAAAGCTCCTATCTCTACATCATAAACGCTCTGATCCCCATCTGGCATCAATTGAAATGGATGGCTCTCGCCTAAGGGAGGCCCCAGGATTTGATAAGCTCCTTGGTTTGACCTTTACACCTGATCTTAATTGGAACACATACATCAAGTCTGTGGCCAAGGTCGCTGGGAAAATGGTGGGATCCTTCTACCGCTCCAGAAGATATCTCACTAATGATGCAATTCTCCATCTATATAAGAGCCAAGTACGTCCAAAGATAGAGTACTGCTGCCACATCTGGGCGGGGGCTGCAAAAAACAGTCTATCCTGTCTTGACGGAGTATAAATAGACTCCGTGGCTCGGTGGGGTGCCCTTTTCTCTACCCTGCAACCTCTTTCCCACAGGGGACGTAGCGAGCTTGTCATTGTTCTATCGTTACTTCCATGGCAGGTGCTCGTCTGAGCTCCATTCTCTGGTCCCCCCATCACCAAGCGTTCTCAAAAAACACCCGACTACTGAAACCACCGTCAATAATTTTCCCCACTCCCTATCTGTACCTAAATCAAAACGTAGATACCATGAACAAAGCTTCTTTCTTAGAACTGCATGGCTGTGGAACTCTCTGTCGCTTGCCTGTTTCCCTCCCGACTTCAACCTGGATGTCTTCAAGTCCAACACAAACAAATTCCTGATGAACCGCCCCCCCCTAACTAAGTAATGACACCTTACCAATTCTCCAATACTATTGCTATACTATTCCTTTGATTACTGTACACACAATAACCCTTATCCCTGAGTGGCCATTGGGCCTTGATAATGGTGAACTACATGTAAAAAAAACAAACAAAAAAAAAACGAAACAAACCGCGCGTGTTGCTGCATGTGAGATGACGCCATAAAAATAGTGAAGAAATGATGAATGTAAGAAGTGTGAAGGCCAACGTTGTCTTCACATTTTTTTGCAAATTTTCAGAAAAATCTAATAGGTGAGGCAAAACTTATGGAGTAAAAGGTGTCATCTTTTGCAATTTGGGGGCATTTTGAGCTCCTGGGAACACCAAATCCCAGTGAAAATAGACAAATGGTGTCGTTTCACGCCTTAAAACATGTATATTTGAATTCAGTACCATGGAAAATCACTATATAGGCACACATATCAAGTTTTTGAAAAAGCTCCAAAGAGGCATGTTTTTTAGCCCCAAAAGTCCCAGAAGTATGAGAACCAGAATTTTGCCAGAGTCATCCATACTGAATTTATATTAAGAACAATGGCCTCCATATTTTGGCCAAGTTTCAGAAAAATCTAATGGATAGATCAAACGCTATGGGGTAAAAAGTGTCATTTTGGGCCATTTTTTGGTATTTTGATCCGTTTTGAGCCCCTGGGGACGCTGAATCTCAGTATAAATGGATAAAGGTGCACTTTAAGGCCTTAACACATGTATATTTGAGTTGAACGCCGTGAAAAACTACTATATATTCAGAAATATCAAGTTTTTGTTGAGAAATATGAAAAAGAGCCACAAAAAGGGGCGTTTTTTGAGCACTGAAAGTCCCCGGGACCGCGAACCAGAATTTTGCCAGGGTCACTCATACTGGATTTATATTAATAACAATGGGCTCCCGATTTTGGCCAAGTTTCAGAAAAATCTAATGGATGGATCAAAAGTTATGGGGTAAAACATGTCATTTTTGGCCATTTTGGGACATTTTGTTTTTACCTCTTTTGAGCCCCCAAGGACGCAACGGGAATTTTCGCATTGTTTTTTTTTACTGTACACATCTATTTAATGAAATACAATTTGTGGCAAAATTTCACGAAAAACTAATAGACGGTTATCTGGCAATCGTTCGGACTAACGGGCGCACGAACGCCACTGAAAACATAGGCCTCTCTCTGATAAATCGGGAGACCAAAAAAGCCACAGATTGTAATCTCTCCATTAACATGTTTTAAAATATTAAAAATATATAATATATACTAGCAGACGACCGGGTATTGTTCAGTCATAAAATAAGCTTTAATATGATATTTTAATTCATGCAGATTTCATATTTATTATTTTAGAACCAATCATTATATT
The DNA here is from genome assembly GCF_053919585.1 of Euprymna scolopes. Classification (NCBI taxonomy): domain Eukaryota; kingdom Metazoa; phylum Mollusca; class Cephalopoda; order Sepiida; family Sepiolidae; genus Euprymna; species Euprymna scolopes. The sequence goes on from NC_136500.1 coordinate 12,852,614, forward strand.
ACCAATATATAGCAGTGATTTTAAAGGTTAAAAATATAACTAAAGTGTCATCAGTTAGAATTGAAACAAAAACATGTAACGCTTCAGCCTTAGTCATTATTGTTTTAACTATCGTCAGACAAATAAGAAATAGTTTAAAATTAACCGACTGCATATTTACGCATGTGTACAAGAGTACTTTAAGTCGACTCATACAGGCTAAATTCCGATTTTTAAAAAAATTTTAAGCCCTATATTTACCGTTTAAAATTTTTTAAGTGGCGTTTTTTACTGTCTAAAAACCAAATCGAATTTGGTTTGCAGGTTAAAATCCCTTATATATCAATTTTCAAATTTGTAGACCAAAAATTGACAGTAGTTTGGTAGAGACCATCCCTAACACAGACAGACAAGATCACTTTTATGTTTATAAAAGAACGTATCGCGCCGCTCTGCGACCTGGCGTCTCTGAAGAGATGCACTTTGAAAAATGGAGACAGACAAATACACAGACATGCATAGTGAGTTTTATACATTAGATTTCATGCATGTAAAACTTCTCTGTAAGCAAAACAACAACGGATATTCTCGTGCGCTGATTTAATCTGCGCGTTTAGCGCTGAAACTGTTATTTCGTGACAGGCGACGGAACCACTTAAAAATGTGCATATACACAACTAACAAAAAACTACGATGAAACTTTTCGCTTGTAAAAAAAGACAAAAACAAAAGAAAAGAAAAAAAACTTTTCGTTTGCAAATCTCATATTCACAAAACAAAGTATCCGTTATTGGGCAAGACACAATGGCTCTTGCATGAATGGAAAAGAAAGAAACAAATATGTCTCTTAACCTTCTAAGAAATATTTATAACAAACATATTTTTGTCTGGAAGCAAATCATGTTTATGTTAAGCAAATTATTTGGCCTTAAATAATCAACAATGCCTGATGCGTTGTTTTACAAAAACTAAAACCAATGTCTGTTTTACTTTTACGGAACTATAAGGATTTTAAATAATATGAAATCTATATGAAAAAAGAAATAAGTACAATTCTGAAAATAAAAATAACATGAAAATAGTTTCCAAGATATGAAAAAATGTTAGTGGTCAAAAAATGGGTGTTCACTTGTCTATAATAATGTAACGTCAAATGGGCACCCACTTTATGGCTCCATTGGAGAGGGGCAATGTACAACGAACACAATTTAACGTAAAATAATACTAACGTTTAACATTCCAGGAAACAAGTAGTTTCAATGAAGCATGGGTGGGGGCTGCCAGTTACTGTTCAGAGGGATATTCAATTAGGTGCTTAATTAACCGTTAATGCGCCGACATTAACTGTGCATTTCTTCATGGAAGCTACTTGTTCTCTGGAATGTTAAACATTAATAGTATTTTCTGTTAAATTGTGTTCATTGTAGGTTGCCCCCCATGTGGCCATAAAGTGGGTACTCATTTTACGTTAAATTATTATAGAAAAGTGACCCCCACTTATTGACCACTAACATTTCTTCATATCTTGGAAACTATTCGTTTGCCGTAATTTTAAAGGTTATTTCCGTTTTTCAGCGCCCCCGAAAATCTTTAAAAGTGGAAATTTTGAAGGGATTTTCGAGGGTGGAGTAATTCTTCATATTTACCCTATATGAATAAACAAACATTTAATGTAATAATAACGAACAAAAACACATTTTTAATATAAGTTTATTATTCAGTTTTGTATAAAATAAATGACTGTTTATAGTTATATATAAAAAGTTTAAAAGAAAACTTTAGGATTGAAATTTCCTATTTTTCAATGTAAGATTTTACTCAAATAAATTCTTATAAATTCCTCAAAGATGTGAGGAATTAAGCAGAAAGACAAAGAAATTCAATTTAAATTTATTGAAATAATAATAAAAAAAAGAAATTGATTTTATTTTAAATTCAGGAAAAAAATGTAAGATAAGTTTGAAAATGCCTTTAAAACAAGAAAATAATTAAAATTTTCCAGCGTACATTTTGAATTCGGAATAAAAGTTTACATAAATTTTTATAAACAAGAAAATAAGAAAATATAAATTTTCTTGGACAGATTTAAAATCCAGAATAAAAAATTTTCAGTATGTTTTTTTAATAAAAAAAATATTAAAATTTTTCAGCTGACATTTTGAATTTGGAATAAAAGGTTTGGATTAATTTTTTTAAACAAGAAAATAAGAAAATCTAAATGTTTTTGGACAGATTTAAAATGCAGGACAAAAAGTTTTCAACAATTTTTCTTAAACAAGAAACTAAATAAAATTTTCCGGCAGACATGTTGAATTCGGAATAAAAGGTTTTAAATAAATTTGTGTGAAACAACAAAATAAGAAAATCTAAAATTTCTTGGACAGATTTAAAATGCAGGAAAAAAGTTTACAGTATTTTTTTTAACAAGAAATTAATTTAAATTTTCTTGTACTAATTTTAAATTCTGGATGAAAGTATAATTTTAGAACAAGAAAATACGTACAATTAACATTAACAGTTATATATTCTAGTTTTCTTAAATTCTACTCCTAATTGTTTTCTATGTTTATCTGAAATTATTTTCTTAACAGTTTTATTTAATGTTTTTTATATTGCGTATTCAGTTTATGGTCTTCTGTGTTCTGTTTAATAGCTGAACTTATTAAGTTATCCAGAAGTTCTACATCTATTTTTTCACCATGGAGGACATATAAAACCTTATTTCTATTTGTTTGATGAGATTGTTTATTGTAAACGTATCTAAAGTGGATGAGGACTGTTTTCTACCACTATAATCACCAAAGACACTTTCTACTTCCATAGTGTGTAAGCTAGCTGAGGCCAGAGCATCCTCTCTTAATTTATCTAGCCTTGTAAAACTAAATACTGCCTTTAGATGACACCGATGATAGCTTCTAAAGACTTTTGCATCATCGACGTGAACAAGTCACAATATTGGGAAGAGGACGCCTCATCAATATACCTAAGTTCTCATCCAAGTCAATTGGATTCCCCCCAAAAAATCAAAAATGCTTTCCAACACTTTTATGGGATCTTCAACTAAAATCTTTAACTTATCAACTACACCTTCCACTATCCGGATCCCATCTGTGACTGTATACTGATCTTTCAGGGATGTGTAAAAAGTTTTCATCCAAGGACCTGAAAGAAGCTTACCTAAAACACCAAAACCTGTAACTCTAAATATGCTACTTCATTCCCAAAGACAGCTTCTAAATTTTGCACAAAGATTTAGTCTTCCTAAAATTCCTTAAAAATAATATAAATTCTTCTCTTTGTGTAAAGTAAACGAAAGCTAAATGAAAAATTATATTAATTCTATTACCGCTATATCTAGGAACAACCTCATAGTTGTAAATTTACTTCCTAAGAAATCCTTAAACTCTTTAATTAAACCTAAAGTATTATTATATCTAAGAGAAGACATTTTCATAATTATCTGAGGCCCTATACATCCTTGCCACTAAGGACTAACTCACTAACACTAGCATCCTCAAAATGCTTCAATGGCAGACATACCTCCTTTGTAATTGCTTCCAAAGAATGTACGAGGGGCGTGCAATAAGTAATACCCCTGACCCACTTCCAGTTGTCTGATCAAGCTGAAATTTTGAATGTACAATGATTTATATGTCTACGGGTTATGTAGCAAATTACAGCTCTGAACTAATTGTGGTTTCTGTTTTAGATGTGTTTGAACTGAGTCAGATGTGAAAGGGAGCCTGTTGAATGTCGAGCAGTGATCCGGTTTTTGTATTTGAAAGGACGCACACCACAAGAGACTTGTAATGAAATGAAAGAAACATACGGTGATAATGCCCCATCATATGACCTTGTAAAACGCTGGCATCGTGAATTCAAACATGGCCGGAAGTCTGTGGAAACAGCTCCCAGACCTGATCGCCCCACTTCTGCCATTGATGAGGCATCTGTCCGTCAAGTTGAGGCTACCATTATGGAAGATCGGCGCATTACTATTCGCCAAATAGCCCAAAATGTCAAGATTAGTACAGGGTCTTTGCATATGCATAAAGTGTCTGCCAGATTGATTCCCAGGTTGCTTACAACATTCCAGACGCGAGAACGGGTCGAGTGCTCGAGGATGAATTTGGAGATGTGCTAAGAAGACGAGTCAACGTTTTTCAAAAGACTGATTACACAGGATAAAACCTGGGTCCATCACTATGATCCAGAGACAAATGGCCAGTCAATGCAGTGGAAGCACTTGGACTCACCACCTCCAAACAAGTCAAGGGTGCAGCTTTGCGCTGGCAAGGTCATGCTCACAGTCTTTTGGGGCCAGGACAAAGTAGTGATGAGAGATTTCCTGACAAAGGGTACCACAATTACAGGAGCCTATTATGCTTCACTTTTGAGGAAATTAAGGGAAGCTATCAAAATCAAGAGGCGAGGCAAGATCAGCAAAGATACCCTCCTCCTGCAGAACAATGCTCCGGTTCACAACTCGCATGTCGCCTGATCAGAAGCACATACGTGTATTTATGAAATCTTTCCCCATCCTCTCCTGACTTTGCACCCTCTGACTTTCACCTCTTCTCAGCCATGAAGTTGTTTTTGAAATTGAAAGCGTTTCCCAGATGATGCAGCCTTGATTTCTGAAGTCACGTTGCGGTTGGAGGACCAACCTGGGGTGTTCTACAAAAACGGTCTCCAGAGCTGCATCAAACGATGGGAGAAATGCATAACTCGGGGTGGTTAAAGACTAATAACTTGCTAAGTTTCGTTCCTCTACTGCTATGGGAAGTGGGTCAGGGTCATTACTTATTGCACGTCCCTCATATATTGCAATTGAGCTATATTAATTGCTTTTCCCATTGCAATTCCAATATTTATACAGTACGATGATTGACAGCCGCTCTGTCCGTCAAACATGAGCCTATGTTTTCAATTTTTTTTCTTATGCTAATTGCAAGTTCACCAAAAATTTTAGAGTGTACCTGAGCCAATTTACTAATGCAGTCATTGATGTGATTTGCATAGTCCTTTGCATAACCACCAGTTACACTCTGGGCGGCTATGACATGGTTTGACTCAGGCGTTGTTATCATAACATTATTAATATGTTCGCCATCCTTGATGGTAACGTCAAAAATGAAAGTACGCGCAGCAGAGTTAAGGATTCTATCTACAGTCTGCAATAAAACCTAACTCTGCTGGCATCTTGAACACTGTAGCTGCTAAAAAATGTTACATTTTACATTGAAAAATGTACAAATTAACTTTACCAAATGTGGCAATTTTTTTGTTGCCACATTATGCATCTTGCATATATAAAAAGGAATTCTCGAAAGATATGTAGAAGTTTTCTTTTTGCGGTTGTTTCTTTGAAATTTGTCTGCGTTGATGCATCGCATGTGGTTTTTGTTGTGCTGGTGGTGTTGGTGCTGCTGTTTGGGTTACTTGTGGTGGTGCTGGAGAAAGAGGACTTGTGAAACAGTTTATGCACAGGTTTCTTGCATAAAGTAAGGAGCTCTCCAGACTTTGAATGGAAGAAACATTTCCTGTAGTTCTGCATTTTTTGGCAAAATTGGAAACATTAGAAAATGAAACTACAGGAAAACCATTTTCTACATTTTTTCCAGTTGCCCACTCATATTCCACAATGAATTATGTTGAACTACTAACATAAAATATGTGGCCAGTCAAAACTGGCTCATTGCCTTCAACTTTTTCAAAATCCTTTAAAATGGGTGCCAAAAGTGTAGGTTGTTCAGACTGAAAATAGAAAAAGAAATCTTTTAAAACTTGGAACTTAATTTTTCAGACTGGATAAAATTTATGAAAATCGAAACAATTCTAATAATCCCAAAAAGCAAATGCTACAAACAAATTATAGGTATTAAAATTATTGCATTTTAATTAATTCTACTGAAGACCAGTTTCCAAGTTAAAAATTTGGTCCAATTCATGATTTAAAAATAGTACCTTACACTGGATTTGTATTACTGTACACAAATTCAAAGAAGTTGTCAAAAATCAAATATATATCAAATAATTGTTATCAAAGGCAAGTTAAGTTACTTTTCTACCTAACTGGATAATTTTCTAGTGTTTTTATTAATGTAACATGTTCATTCAGAACGATGTATTGGAAAATTCAAAATGGCGCCCGACTCTCTTTCACACGGTAAGTTTGGGAAAAGGAGTTAAAAATAATAAAGTAGACAAAATACTATTTGAAACTCGCTCAATATATGATACCGTGCGGTGGGGTTTTAACAGTATTTTGTATATTTTTTATTTTTAACTCCTTTTCTCAATCTTAGAGTGTGAAAGAGAGAGAATCCGGCGGGCGCCATTTTAAATTTTACATCGGTAAACACTGTATGTTTTTCGAGATAAATAAACATTTTACATTAATAAAAACACTAGAAAATTATCCAGTTAGGTAGAAAAGTAACTTATCTTGCCTTTGATGACAGTTATTTGTTATATATTTGTTTTCTTGGCAACGTCTTTGAATCGATGTGTAATACAAACCCACTACACTTTATCGCCGAAACTGGAGACGCTATTTTATTTCGCGCACCTGCAGTTTAAATGCAAGGGAGAAATCATTATTTTAAACTATGACCGAAGCAAAATAACAATAAAAATATAAGCTGTAGAACGATTGCTTCCGAAAAGAATAAATTAACCTAAAATTAACATTTATTACTTTATTTAATGTTTAGAATTATTTATTTGTTCGAAAAAAATATATTTTATAGAAATCCAATGTTGCTTTTATTACAAAATTGTTTTATTAAAATTATGTTTTCTTGCGCAAACTTTTCGATAAATGTTCGCGCTCGCCTAGTTTAAACAATTATGAATATGTCATTTCATTTTCTGTTTTTAATAAATAAAAAAAAATGTTTCATGAAACCCTTTCCCGTTTTTATTAATTAAATCGAAACATTTCCATTTAAATAATTATGGGTGTTCTCTTTCACTTTCTTTATTTACGTTTTTTCATAGTTCTTTCCAGAAGTTTAATTTTTTGTTATTTATTTCTAACTTGGGTCGTAGTTTAAAATACTGATTTCTCCCTTTGATTTGGACAGCAGGTGTGTTAAATAAAATGGCGGCTCCAATTTCGGCAATAAAGTGTAGAAGCACCTTTTCTTTTTACTCAAATAAAGTATAAAAAATCAAAATAAAATTAAAGTACAACTTTATCATCAGTTATAGAAAGTAAAAATCACGTGTGGTAAAAAAAAAAAAAATGAACTCACCATTTCAGTAGAAAGTCCAAGTCCCGGCTAGCCAAAAAAGGTGACAAAAAGGATTAAATATAAAAAAAAAACGAAATAGTTGCGTCGTCGTGGTGACAGGGGTCAAAATATAATAAATGAAAATACTGATATATATATATATATATATATATATATATATATATATATATATATATATATATATATATATATATACATATATAAACTTGTAATAATTGCAAGAAGAAAAGCAGAGGATGAAATTCAAAACACCGAAGTACGTGCGTGTGCGACGGTTGACCTGTGTAGTTTCGGTTGTCTCCCTTTGTATTTATGCTATCCAGCCTTATCCCCCTTTTGTATTTTTGACATATTTCATTTCAACTACAAAGTGAACAGTATGTGCTACCGTATATACAAAAGACTAACATTTCATTCATGGATTTTGACCAATTACAACTTAATCGCTACACCAAATTTCCATTTTTTTTATATCTTAAAGAAATACATGAATTTTTGATTTATTATATTTTAATTCTTCTTTATCGAGTGAATTTTTTAAAATATCGAAAAAAGAAAACATTGAATGAAATAGAAAAGAATGTCGTCAGCGGCCAATATTTACTGGGCTATGTAAACATAAAATAAGCTTCCACGTAAAAAAAAAATCAACGTGTTTTTAGAAAAAAAGTTTTAAACTTTGGACTTTACGAGTAAATTTTAAAAAAACACTTCTTTTTTTGTTTTAAATTTGAATATTTTATTTATGGATCTTTTATCTTCAATTTGTGATATAAAACTTTGGTGAGTAAATTAATTATATAAATTTTAATAGACATTTCAAAATGGGGGGGTGATTTTAACAAAAAACGTTTGTCTAAAATATCAAATTTACTTTATTAGAAAGAGCGTAAAATTTCACATTGATCCTGAAAATATCGTAAAAATTTAACCAATAGAAAAATATTGATAGATTTTTAAAGTTTAAAAATTGAAAAATATTTAACTCGTAAAATTCAATTGATTTCATTATGTAAAAAAATGGCTGCATGAAGGCGCGCTGACATTTTGTAAACATTTTGTAAACACTGTTTTTTAAAAAATAAAAATGTTTATATTATTTTTAAACAACTTTAATAGTTTATTTTTTAAGTATATTCCATAAATAAAATAAACAACCCACTTTAAACAGAGAAATTACGATTTTTTAAAAATATTTTATTCGCAGTTTCGTGTTAGGGGTGTCAAAAATTCCTCCCAAATTCTGATACACCTAGTGCTGCCCATTCACTAAAATCTTTTTGACAGAATACTTGCTCGTGCAAGTCTATCTAATTTTCGTTGATTTGCACTGGAGCAGCGAAAGGAACATTCCGTTTCTTCTTAAATACAGGCTGTGCAACGTCCTCACCTTAAGATTAGTTTGTAATTTAATTTCCCAATGCCGCTAGAAAAAAAACTAGGAAAAACGTTCTTTGAGTTCCTTTTCGAGATTTACTGCACTTTCTATTTTGTGACAAAGGGTACTCATTGGGCAATCTCATAAATTGAAACTTTCTATCCAATCTGTTCCGAACGAGTTATCTGAAGTTTTAAGTACGTAGGCTTTTACCTTTTTGCTCCGTTTAGTATTACTGTTAGGGATACCTGGCTTAAGATGTTAATATTCTCGCCAGTTACGGATTTTACCGTTTTTTGTTTTATCCGTATTTACTAGGGTCAGCTTGTTTCATTGTCGCCAAGTACACCAGTTGATGCTTAGATGATCAAAATCTGAGTCCAGTTGGAATCTTATGAAGTTATTGAAATTGTCAACATATTTTCCTAAATTCCGATCGACTATGTTGCCTGATTGAGCTTTCCAAATTTTACTTTTGAATTTCCTCGTTTTGCTGGCGCACCATCAGTCAGTTAAATTGTGACCATTTTTATTGCAACTTTTTGCAATATGCTTTCCTCGTAACGAGACAGAATTTCGTCCAATGCCATTTATCACAATGGTATAATGGTTCGGACAGTTTCTTTAACCTATTTGCGTTTTGTTTATTGCGGGATTATGAAGATTTTCCTTTTATATTTTTTAGAGGAATAGACAGTTGAATTGCTTCTGATTTTTCTGATCTGAGCAACAACTTAATCCTTGAACATTTTTGAATCACATTTGACAGAAATTACTTTTGAAAATCGTCTACCGATTTTTGGAGAGTCAACCCGCGTTCGTTTCCAAGCTTAGTACGTACCCGTCGTCTGACTTCGGCGTCTTCTGTTGATACTAGACCTTGTGCAAATATTAAGCACTTAAAATCATTTGCTATCAGTTTAGCTAGTTTGAAATTATTACAGAGCTTGTTCACCGATACAGCAAATGTTAGAAAATCTTGCTGTTTGTCCTTGACTATGTTCGGGCATTTTCAACGTTTATAGAACAAGGTTAGATTCGGCTCGAATAGTTCCGATAGGAGCTGAATAGACTTTGAAAAATCCAACTTCATGTTGGCCTTTAGCATTTGAACGACTATTTTTTTAAAAATCATCTATATTTATATAGGAAAAAACATGACAGCGGATTTTTTTTATTCAATTATCATCCCAAACAAGACACAGTAACACTTTGAAGTAGGGGCTACTATCGGGGACATAATTTGCGGGGGCATTATGAAAGGGGATGAGTAGAAAGATGTCTGTTCACATTACATTTGAACTTCTGCATATCAGTACAGTTAGGAAAGCAGAATCCCGGAAGCGAGTTCCAAAGAATTGCAGTTCTGGGGAAGAAACTATTGTAGTAAAATGCTTTCTTACACCTAGGGATCTCTACTGTAAAGAGGTGGGACTTAGTTGCTTGTCGGGTTTATCGGGGGTAGTCACGTCGAGGAGGTACAAGTGTTTGCAGTTCGTCAGAGCATTCAGCATTAAAGTATTTGTAGAACAGGCAGAATGATGTAACATTTCCTCGATGGGACAGAGGCTGAAGCCTAGGTGACAGTTCAGGACCTATCAGGTTGGCGACTCTCTTTTGAACCCTGTCCAGGAGGGAGAGACAAGTAGCAGATGCACCAGCCTAAATATGACAACAATATTCCATACGTGGGCGAATGGTTGCCTTATAGAGGTACAGGATACTTTCAGCCGTAAGTAATTTTCTAGCACGGTAATTTTCTATGCTTTCAATGTATATATTCCAGTTCATGTTCCCTGTAAATGTTAGGCCGAGGAGTTTAAAAGAAGTACTTTCAGGCAATGTGTTCTTGGCAATTGCTATTGGTGGTAGAGAAGGTTTTTTTTATTTATTGAAGGAAGCAAGCTTAGTCTTGGCAGCATTAAATGTGACCATCCATTTTTGTTCCCATTCCACTACAGATTGGAGGTCACCCTCTAGTGTTTCTGCCATTTCCTTAGATATGTGTTCATTTGTTTTCCTCTCATGCCTGTTATAGAGTGGTATAATCGGCAAATATACCCATCTCCGAAACAATTTTATCAGAGAGGTCATTTATGAATATCAGGAATAATAAAGGCCCAAGGATAGACCCCTGAGTTACTTCCGCGTTTATATCATATTGTTTAGATGTGCGACTGTCGAGGACAACTTGGATTTTTCTCTTACGTATCCAGTGATACCATATGATCTAGTTTTTCTTAGAAGACCATCGTGGCATATATTGTCAAAAGCCTTAGATATATCAAGGGCTACCGCTCTATCTTCCCTTGTTTTGTCCAGTGAACGATATATACATTCAGGGACTAAAGTTAGGATGCCTGCTGTTGAACGGGGTTGCCTAAATCCATTATTTGTCGGTTAGGAGTTTATCAGCTGTTAGGTGTTGGACTAGGGTTGATTAACTAAGGACACACATATTTTGGCGAATAGCGAGAGGAGGCTAATAGGGCGATAATTTAGTGGGTCAGTTCTTTCACCAGAATTCTTAAAGACTGGTACTACAGAAGAAGACTGGTACCATAGAAGCGGTTTTTACAATACGTAGAATAAAAGGATGAACAGACAACGAAAAAAAAATTATTACTGTTGCTTGAGAACCCGTGTATTAAAAAAGAAGATGCACCAGAAAATTTAGACAGTTTTTTTTTCGAACCAAAAATATAGATGGACAATTTGTTAAACTGCACTACTTACTGGTTTAGCTATTTTGAGAAACCGAATTCCGTTGACTTTAATGTAATTATTTAAATTTTATACACTTTATATTTTATTTAGCCAGGAATAAAAAAGAAAAATTATATTTGGGTGCGCGTTCAATCAGTTTTTTTTTCTTTTATCTTTTTTGCTAAAGTGTATGCAATAAGAAGGGTTTTTCTGTTCTTCGCTGAAGGATTCTTATAATTCTAAACAATTTCTTTTCTTTGTTTAAATGTTTTCAAATAAGCCGTTTTTTTTTCCTTTAAGGCAGGAAAAAAATTATTCTTCGGATAGAAGAAAAAAAAATCTTGGCATTTTTTTAAATGCTTGAGATGTATTTTTTGTTTTGGGTGAAAAGTTTCATAAATTGCGGTAAATTTGAAGGGAGGATTATTTTATACGCAAAACATTGTTGGAATTCAACTGAACTCTTGAATTAAAGAGATTGATTTGTGAATAGGCACTTTTTTGTAAGCAATCGCTGTACACTTTGACCGTTTTTGAAATATTCCGTAGTTGTTGAATTGCTAATTCGTCACTGATTCTGGTAACTGGAATATTATTTCTTGTTTAATTTCTTGTTTGACACTACTATGCGACTATACGGGTCCTCTGTCGTTACTGATGTGGCAAGGAAAAATTCTCAAAATTCTCAAATCTTTCAGTCGCTATTGGTGTGGAACTTGTCAGGCATTGTAGGTTAATGCGTGAGTGTTTCTCGAATCTTTCTGTCGCCACTGATGTGAACGCAAGGTTGGGACCACGGAAGGAAAACACGGATTAAGTGTAAAAAAGATATATTAACCAAAAGATTACAAGGATAGGATAAAAAGTAGGCGAGAATTACTATCCGGGGGTTTCCAATATGGGTAGTCGTATGTGCTGCGTACTACTAGTACTCCTGCTGATATTACAGTATTGTTATCTCACATAGCAATATAGTACTGGAAAGTCCTTGATGCAGGTAAGATTCGATTTTACAACACACACACATATATACATATATATGTCAAAAGTCATGTTTCTTACATAAGAGTCCAATCAAGAGTAACATACAGAGTAAATATTTAAGAATAAACAATATGCATATATATATATATATATATATATATATATATATATATATATATATGCATATATATGTATACATTTGGTAAAACTGGTAATTAGAAAAAAACTTGAAGAGAGTGCCCAATACTATTGCAGAGCAAATATGTGTTTTATTTTTTTATTACCATTTTATCTGTTTGGCTACATATGTTTCAGATGTTGGAGCATGTTTACGATCCAACACCTGAAACATATGTAGCCAAACAGATAAAACGGTAATATATATATATATATATATATATATATATATATATATATATATATATGGAAATCAACACTTATTAAGGCCCAGAGGTCTCTCTAGGATAACTATTATGTGTTAGTTGGATGGTGAGACAACAAAATCAGTCATGGCGAAACTTAGATAAGTCTTGACTTTCTAAGAAAAAACCCAATGGCATCTACTTAATTGCCATGTCGCAATAATTATATATCAAAAACGAGGAGCTACAAAATTAATTATTAATGAAAATAGTTTTCGAAGAAAAGTAGCAAAAATTGAAAGTTTTGCATCATAGCAGGGAAGGTAATTATTTTCTTAAAACTTTGAAAATATTTGGCCAATGTCGAATGAGTTTTCGAAATATTGCAAACTGAGTAAATTCCTTTGTTTTTACGTCATGTGTCCCAAGCAAGTATGGCGAAGCATTTTTCGGTAAATCTTCAACATTCCTGTTTATTAATGCAGTAATATTTAACTACTTTAGACATGACAATTAATCAGATATCATTGTTTTAGTTGAAATTGACATAGAAAGTAAGTAGATACCATTAATTTTTTAAATGAAAATATGAAAATTGTATATGTTTTACTTCTGAATTTTACTCTAATAACGAAAAAGCAATGACAGTTTATATGTAGATCGAATCACTTTTCGGAACAATAGAGGAGAATCGGCCGCATAATAGCCTGATAGATAAACCTCTTGTTAACCGTGGAAAATTCATATTGATACCAGGGTAATCATTTGAGACCAGCCATTTGTTTATATAACTATGTTTATGCACATTTCAGGTAACAGGTACTTACAGGTACTTACAATAACTCTTATCCCTGAATGGCTTCCGGGCCTTGATAAATGGTGACCACCTTGTAAAAAAAAGATAATTAACTATTTTTATGTAACAGGGCCGTTGACGCGTGTTAGCAGCAGCAGCAGCAGCAGCAGCAGCCTCATGACACGTATGGTGTGTGATAAAGTGATGTCACAACAGAGGAAGAGAAGAGAGAGAAAAAGCAGAGAGAAAAAATGCACTACACGGCGTGGACCAGCAAAAAAGCGGTTGCCGGCGTAAATTGAACGAACGGTCCATGCTATAGACTTTTAAGTCCGAGTCGAGGTAGCAAGGTTTTGTTGATCATATGGCAAACGAGATGAATTTTGGAAAGTACCATGAACAAATGCCTTTTATTTCAACTAAAAAAGCTGAATCGAATTTCTTTGTTTTTTTTTCTTTTGCGACTGTCTCTGCATACAAGTTGAGTCAAATCGTGCAAGATGTAATGACACCGTTGAAGATGATAACCAATTACGTTACATTTAGGATAATTAAATCCATCACATTTACCTTTTCTTTTAATCATCGGAGGACCCCTACCACTCGGAAATACCGACAGGACTGCTCGGACATTTTTGTCGGTCAGAGTGCGCTTATCCTAGTGCACTACTTTTTCAATATCACAACTGACATTGTGTCTACCTTCGTAGGGAGTAGGTTAATGAACTCTTTCTTTGGATTCTTTTACCTCCTGATTTCTACATTTTCAGTATATAGAGGAGATCTGAATGTGGGTCTCAATTCTTGAACACATACAGTCAATCAAATGTTTTATGTGCAAATCTAATAATAGGAATATAAAAATATATTTCTTTTATCAGTGAGAAACTTTACAGAAATCTTTGTATTTACCTAAATTCCAGTTGCTTCAAATGATGCTCAGGTTGGTTTTCTTTTGGTTGAATTTTCATCTTAGAAACAATTTTTTTTTTACAGAGTTCCACAGGCGTGCACTTCTAAGAAAGAAGCTCTGCTCATGGAATATACGTTTGGATTTAGGCACAGATAAAGAATGGGGAAAATTATTGACAGTAGTTTCAGCCAGACGGGTGTTTGGTGAGGGGGGACGAGAGATTGGAGCTCAGACGAGCACTTGCGATGGAAATAACGATAAAACACAGACAGGCTCGCAACGTCTCTTCTGTGGGAGAGAGGCTGCAGGGAAGAGAAAAGAGCACACCCCACTAAACCACGACGTCTATTTTGTACTCTGTAAAGGCAGGATAGGCTGTTTTTAGCAGCTCCTGCCCAGATGTGGCAGCAGTACTCCATCCTTGGACGTACTTGGCTTTTATACAGATAGAGAATTGCATCAGTAGTGAGATATCTTCTGGAGCGGTAGAAGGATCCCACCATTTTCCCATCGTCCTTGGCAACAGACCTGATGTACGTGTTCCGTTTCAGATCAGGAGTAAAGGTCAAACCCAAAAGCTTGTACAAAACATGGATCCGCCCCAAGACGATAGCCATCTATTTCAATTGATGCCAGATTGGGATCAGAGCGTTGATGATGTAAAGATAGGAGCTTGGTTTTGGATGCATTAAGAGTGACCAGCCACCTCTTCCCACACTGTACCACGCGCTCAAGATCAGAGGAGAGAGAATTAGAGAGAACATCATCATTTACGGCCTTTGATGTGTTGCCATAGATGGTTGTGTCATCAGAATAGATGTCAACGAATGATTTAAGTATGTGTCTTGGGAGATCATTGATGTAGATCAGGAAAAGAGTTGGGCCCAGGATGGACCCCTGAGGGACTCCAGCATTAATACTGTTGGCCTCTGATTTCTGCCTATCAACCATTACTCTTATGAGCCTATCAGAGAGAAATTATTTAATGACTGAGAAAACATTTCCAATGTTACCGTAGCTGGAAATCTTGTGAAGTAGGCCCTTATGCCATACCTTATCGAAGGCCTTCGATATGTCAAGAACAATTGCCCTGGAAAGGAAGCCTTTGTCAAGAGATTCACTAATCCTATGAGATATAACGGTTAGGACATCTGCTGTAGATCTTGCAGAACGGAAGCCATATTGCATGTCACTAAGAAGGTTGTTTCTGTTGAGGTGGTTGACTACTTCTTTATTTAATATGGATTCCAACAACTTACTCATGACACACATGAGACTTATTGGTCTGTACTGAGAGGTAGATGGCTTTTCACCTTAATTCTTAAATACAGTGCATACTGATGAGGTTTTCCATGGTGTTGGAAAGCATTTCTCCTTAAGACAACGCTTAAACAGTTTTGTAAGTATGGTGGCAAGTTCTGGTTGGAGCTTTTTCAGCACTATAACTGGAATACCGTCAGGGCCAGTTGCTTTACTGGAATCAAGGTTGTTGATTAGCTTGGCGACCTCACATACAGATATTTGTATGTTGCATATCGTGCTGTCTGTTATAGGAGGAAATACGGGGAGTTGATGGCCTTTGTCGCATAGGGTAGAATTAGCTGCGAAGTTCTTGGCAAATAGTCTGGCCTTGTGTGATGCTGACGAGATGACCTCAGATCCATTGATGATAGTTGGGATAGAACGCACGCTTCTGTTCAGGATCCTGTTTACTATTTGCCAAAACTGGTGGGAACCAAGCCGCTGCTCAACTACTTTGGATTTAACGGACTGAGCATATAGCTCTCTTGCATTTTTTATTACTCTCTTACAGTGGTTACCTGCAGTCCTGAAAGCAGCTTTAATCTCAGTACATCTATTACGTTGGTAGTTATGGAAAAAGTGATTTCTGTGCGCGGTGGCAGCAGCACATTCAGGGGAGAACCATGGCTGGCTTTTTTTGGATGGTATGAATCGGTCTATGCCTACAATTAACCATTCGGTCAGGTATGATGCTATTGAGGACACATCCTTTTTAAACATGGAATGCAGAGGTAGGTCAGATATGAATGTACGGAATCTATCCCAGTCAGCCATAGAGTATCGATATACAGTACGGTGGAGAGGTACATCTGAAGACTTATTTTATTTCATTCTTATCTTAACTGCTACAACAGAGTGGTCGGAGGATCCCAGAGGAGATAGAACGGAACATGAACATAGCTCAGGGTAAGTTTGAGGAAAAAATCTAGAAAGCATGCATACTGACCGGGCACACGGGTGGGTTCGTGAACCATCTGAGTGAGGTCATAGGCAGTGGCAAAATCATGACAGAACCTCCCCTCGTCATCGGTTTTATTTGAGTGGGTCAGCCATTCCACATTATGGACATTGAAGTCACCGCAAATGTGAATGTTAGCCGAATGATGAGCAGATAGGATGTGGTCAATTTTCTCAGATATGCTCTTAAATATAGTAACCCCACTGTTGTGGGGGCGATAGAGGTTAAATATAAATGCAGTAGTGTACGCAAGTGCAACCCGGAAGCACATACAAGATAAATTAGTGTCTTCTCTGGAGATATCCCTACCACACGGAAAGCTATCTTTGATGTAGGCACATATTCCATGCCCATGGCGATCTTTGGGGCCAGATTTAGATGTTAAGTTAGAGTATCCTTTAATTATGAATTCGTCTAGGGAATGGTGTGCCCTATGCCAGTTTCACTTAGAAAGAATATGTCCGGTTTCGTCTCCTGTAATTGTGTTTCAACCTCTGGAAGGTTGGAACGTAGACCCATGATGTTGGAGAAGGAGATATGGTAGTAGAGGTCTACGTTGGATGGGGTTCTAGGTTTATTCGTGTTTTTTTTTTTTTAGATTTGTCATGTTGAGATTTTTGGATTTGTGGAGCAGGTCGGTAGACTTTGTTGGAGCAGGACAGAGAGGGAAAATAAGAGAGAAAAAGACGAGATTTTTTTTTGTAGCGCATGATAAGGTAAAACTGTAACAATTACCCACTAGTATGCCATCGAGAGGCCCTACCAAAAACTACTGTATGGTCCACAATCCATTCACCAAATGGTAATACAGCAGCCCCAGTACTTTGTACCTGCTGAAAAGACAGCCTCCTTAGTGGTTAATCCAAGGTTCGAGTCCCTGACTATCAGGCTGGTAACGTCAGCCCAGATGAAACGTTTACCTCCAGCACCCTTACTAGTGACCTGACCACAAAGATAGACATAGAAGCAGAAATTTTCCAACATCTCAGACTACTGTTTACAAAGTACTACCAACCTGGAAAGCAGCTTTTTCATCACCCATTGTCAGAAAAATCACTCATTGGAAATTAGGACTGAAGGACAAAAAAGGAGAAGCGAGAGTTACTGGAGCTGGCGATAACACATTCACATGCATTATCTACTCTCCATAAATACCGGTGTTCTTAACAGCAAGTCGGCAACTTTAACTGACCCGGCATTACACTTTTTATAAGGAAAATGTCGACTCATAACAGATGGGAAAATTTTAAAACAATCTGAAGCAATTTAGGGGCGCGCTCACTTAAAAAGGCTCCTTAAAACTTTAAATCTCATAAACTAATTTGATGGATGATTATTAATATTGAAATACAGTCAGTAACACTGACACATTAATTTATTTGTTAATTTTAACATTTAGAAAGTATACATGTGTGTGTGCAATTTTTTTTTTAGTTTTATGAACTGATTTTTATGAATAAATTGTCGACAACTCAACGAGTAATATTTATTTATTTATTTGTATTATTTAAAGGGTGGCACCAACCTACAGAAGTTTTTAAAATTTTACAGAAAAAAATTTCTGTACATCAAATTCTAAATAATACGTTTGTAAAACTATGTCATTTAGAGGATGCGGTGCCACTGAAATGGTACCCATGTAAAATAACTTAACATTCTAAGCTTATACTCGTTTTGTAATCTACTAGTATATACGTGACTGATAAGATGTGGCTTATGAAGATTAAAATCAAGATATATTGCTACTAATACGTACTTATATTTCTATTTTAATAAATTAGGTACGTGTATATGATTATACTCTCTTCAAATGAGAATTTAGGGACGGAAAAATTTTAGGGTTTTTTTCTGCCTGAAATATTCAGTTCGTTCAGTTTTTAAAAACCGTGAACCGTATTTTTTTTTATGATTATTCGTCTAGTGGCTGACAATTTTAAAGTTGTGTTCGTGGATTTTTCCGTAGGGTCGTGCTTGCTCCTATACGATAACAATCCTGGATTCACTGGCCCAATATTGTACTATCGCCTCCCTGGGGAGAATTATCTGGTTGAGTAACGTTCTGGGAACGCAACCAGCTCCCGGGGGGGGAATAAATTTTATCCACAGATAAGCACATGGAAACATCAACAAAAACGGGTCAAGATGTCGGTGTATCGAGAAGTAAATCATACCTGAGATGTTGGATGTGGCTGTGTAACTTCTTCTTCTCCCAGGAAACGCCTTGACCTTTGGTGGCAATTGGGTTAGAGTCTTCCTTTTTCTAAAGGCAACTTCATTCTTTAATGAAGAAATTTATGGCACACACACACACACACACACACACAAAACGACACGCGACACAATTGCAAATAAATTATATAATCTTAACTATTTATTTTACAAAAATATATATTACAATACAATATTCAATTTACACATCCTACGATTATTAAACTAACTATGTTTAACTAGTGTTGAGGGGGGAGGGTTCCCCCTCTCGTTTACAGAGAGACAGAAATATGCGTGCTTACCCCATGTTGTCCGGACTAAAAAGGGAAGATCAAGAAAGAGAATTCTGGGAGTGAATTTCTGTATATCACTACACTTATGGCCAATTCACCACCCGGCCATAATGAAGAGTATGTTAGCAACCCTGGCACTGAGATATAGATTGTACCTCAGTTATACGGTAAACAAAGCAAAATAATGAGTTTGGAAAACAAAAAAGATATTTTATATATGCTTAACATGGACGTTTAAAGCAATAGAAAAAAAACATATAATGTTCGTGAATATATTTAGAATTCTTGTAGAAGAATTCATTAGCTAGTACATGTAAGAAGTCTGGATCGATTAATTAAGAGCCGTGAGTTTCAGGGTCTAGGAAAACTGTTTTCAAAACTGCTCATTTTTATAAAATATAATTCATTGAAAGTTGTATATTAGAGTCAATATTCATTTGATTTAGTCGGTAAGTCGGCAATATTCATTTGATTTCTTATTAGTCGGTAAGAAAGATTATGACAATAAAGGTTATACAGATTTCCAGACAATAAGTCAATGTTGTGTGAGTTTGTGTGTTCATTAATATGTGTGTGTGTGTGTGTGTGTGTGTGTGTGTGTGTGTGTGTACGTGTGTTGCAGAGGTAAGCGCCCAAAAGAGATGCGCCCAGCAACTCCTATCCGTAACCTCGGATATATTGAGTTTCACTGGTTTATTGAAGAAAAATTTGTCTTTTTTAAGGATTTAGGTAACGCCAAGAAAGATCATTTCAAATAAAATCTGAAAGTTTTCTGATTGGTCCAAAAATATAATAATTTGTTTTTATTCAGGATAGTGTATGCGCATACGACGTGCACACAAACGCGTTTACGTGCTTTGATTTTGTACGTCGATGTGTAGACATCGATTACTACAAGTAACCGATCATTGTGAATACTGGAATACAATTACTGAGTATAACAATGGGTAACGTGATTATATTCAGATTTATTAAAAGATGGAAGCAGAAGACAATTATAAAAATTCATTAAGTAGTAGTAGTAGTAGTATTAGTAGTAGTAGTAGTAGTAGTAGTAGTAGTAGTAGTAGTAGTAGTAGTAATAGTAGTAGTAGAAGAAGAAGAAGAAAATAAACAACAAAAATAACAAGTGTGCTTTATCAACATGTTCCCTGAAACTTTCAACAATGTATTTCTTATCCCATGTCATTAGAATTGATGACAAAATCGAACAGCTCCGTTACTCAATTTTCCCATTGCGGATATTTTCTTTTTATCTTTGATTTATTTCCTTTCTGTCCACTTTAACGCCATCACCCGAGAATTGACCTCCATAACCGAACGCTATTTTCACACGCTTGTCTCGTTGCATGTTCTTTCTTTACAACCTGGTTATTGGCAGTAGAATTCTAGTGCACTTCAACTCCATTAAAAAGAATAGACACATCAATTTAAAGACTACTGTTCATCGCTTCGAAACAAGCATCAAAAAGAGAGAAAAGAAACTGATGATAATGAAATATTGCAATATTTAAATCATTCATTTGGATGGGCATTATTCTCCGCTCTAAAACCAAGGTGTTATATGTATATATATATATATATATAGTAAGCTATAAAATATATATGGCAATATATATATATATATATATATATATATAGTAAGTTATAAAATATATATGGCAATTAAGCTACACAGAATATTCCGCATTTCATCCATGCTAGGATTCATCAGGCTTATGCGAGCATAAGCCTGATGAATCCTAGCGTGGATGAAGCGCGGAATATTCTGTGTAGCTTAATTGCCATATATATTTTATAACTTACTGCCTAGCTCTACCTACGTATTGAGCACTGTTGAAGTAAATACTTAAAGTTTACGCATAAATGTATACTTTCGTATATTAATTTTTTTGATTAAATTAAGTAATATATATATATATATATATATATATATATATATATATATATATATATATATATATATATATATAAAAGTTGAGTTTATCGTCGCACTTAAATTGATATTAAAAGCCAGCATTTTCTATTTAAAAATTATTAAAACGGACGTCTTTATGCACTTAGCATTGGATAAGCGCGCGACTAGAAAAAAGGTAAACTTAAAAACTTTATATTTGGATATGTGGAACAAATTCGATTTGGTTTTTAGCCTTAAAAATAGCTATTAAGTTAATGTTACTTCTGCTCCTGCGCAAATATACAATTATAGGTAAAAGACGCTTAATTTTTTTCCGTTTTTTTATCCATCTGCCGATAGCTCAAACAGTAACGGTTTACTTTAGAGCGCTAAATGTTTTGGTTTTGATTCTAGCTGATGGCAACAAAGTCATTCTTTTAGCTTTTGAAATTATTACTATATTTTGAGTTCAATATAATAATCAATAGAGAATTGGCTCTATAATAATAATATAGAATCAGCATAAATGAAAATATATTTAAGCGTATTTTATGACCGAGCAACGCTGAGCGGCCTGCTAGTATATATAAAAAGTGATCTTGTCTCTGTCTGTGAATAACGGTCTCTGCCAAACTCCTTCGTCAATTTTTGGCCTGAAGACTTAAGACTTGATCTATAGTGAATTTGTACCCGTGGAAGAAATTAGATTTAGTCTTTAGCCGATAAAAATAGCTGCTAAGGTTTTTACTTAAAAATAAAACTTGGCAATCGCAAATCGATTATAAAGTTCTTTTTTGTGCATGCACGAATATACATAGTTATTACTAGAGTAGCTCATGCTGGTTATGTATGTACTTTCATGTATACAGCTAAATCATTCAGAAATCTACTAATTGAAGGTCACTAATTAATGTTTGCTAAGTGACACATCTGTCACTGACGGCAAAATTGACGAAATGGCCACGCCCATTTTTAGCGAAGTACTGTATCTCTGAAACCCTTGAGCGTAGATAGTCCTATGACCACTCAAAATGTCCAGAATTGCCACATTATGGGGGGGGGGTCAATAATACATTTCGAGATATTTGCAATAAACTAATGTCAACATTGTTCATAGCACAGTGTACTGCATCCTGATTTTTGTTATATTACTTTTGTTTAATTTTGTGGATTCGACACATTGTGCTCTTACTACAACAACAAAACACCACGCATTTTAAGTTCTTGACTCTGCAAGTGCATGTCTTCGTAATCCTACATGACGTTGGGCAATGGCATGGTGGTGGTAGGTCAACTGGTCTGCATGGTACAGACAGTATCACAGGAGTTATGCCGAGTTATGTTGTTTCATATCCAAACTTGAGCGGATCTAGTTTAATTATTATAGGATTTGTGGCTCCTAACCACAATCTACACAATCTAGATATGATCGTTTTATGTGCTCTTGTAGTGTGGAAGAACATCACACAAGCTGGTTAAAGTCAAGTTCTTTCCTAGAATTATGGTACTGCTCCCATCGATACTCATCAAATGTTAAACAGTCAGTTTTCTTTAATATGGTTACAAGGAATTTTTCAGCGTTACTTATCATCTTCGGCGACAATTCCTCTGCACCAAACCCTTTCAATAGAGTGAGATCAATTGAAGCCTTCAGACCAGCCAGCTTTGAATCCGCTTTACTGGTACTGTTGCATCCACTTAATATGTGAATTGCTGGTCGACACGACACCAAATTGCTATTCAGTTGATCAGCCAACAGGTGAACAGGCACAGTGTTCTTTTTGTTGCCAAACTTTTACATAGAGTTTTTTAGTTCCCACGTTTTCTTGAAATGGTAGATGAGGTTTATGATAACATCCGTGTCAGCTGAGTCAACTAGAATCGATTGAAAGCCATGTTTTACACCATCATTAATATGGAACATGATTCTGTCATCAGCCTCTTCTTCGTTACTTGAGAGCTCTGTGATCGTTATTTTTTTGCCCACAAACAGTTTTCTACATTCACCACCATATACTCCACCAATGGTACAATATTTTGTAGCATCCACTTGAAGAAGTATTCTTAGAACCTCTCTTTGTTCAATATTGAGCTCTAGAACATATCTAGATCGACAGGTACCTTCTGATTGTCAGACTTAATGGCGATAGTAATTTGTTCAGAACCTCTAACTGCACATTCCATTTGCTTGATCGATGATTTTGATAAAGTCTCAGCCACTTGGCCAAATGTTTCAATGCCCATCTTTTTTATTGGTAGTCTACCTCCGAGTGCCATGAAATCAACTGTTGTCATTTGAGCATCAAATTTTACATTTCTTTTGTCCTGGGGAAGTTGGTTGGCCAATTCTCCTGATAAGGACGTTTTATCTGTTGTTTTTAAAATTGTATTCCATCCTTACTTTCAGTAATCAGGAAATGAGATGTGCTTGTCAACTCATACTTCAGAAACTTCAGCATGCTGTATCCTCTTTCTCTTGCATAGTCAATGTACCTTATCGTTTCTGCCGCATTTTTTTTTTGTCACAGATTTCTGCCAATGGATGGAGCAAAAGCATGCTGCACGAAAACAATCTTACAGTTAGTAGGTATTGTATCATGCAGACGCTCCTCCTTATTCTGATGTCTCATTGTAACAAACTATTGATAACTTTTCTCACCAGTTGCCAGGCACTCTAGCAATCCACCAACCACGTCTTGGGGTATATCAGCTCCAGTTGAGATGTTGTGTAATCTGGTGCCAGTATTGAATGGATTATTAATAGATTTTATGTAATCCAAAAGTGTCCTAGCACGTTCATAGCCGATTTTCATAGAGGCTGGGTTGAACTCGTGGTGCATACTGAGTTCACTATCACCTTTGTCCAAATTGCACCATTCAAGCAGTTGTGCTGCATAAAGATCTTTCTCGTGCTCTAAGAGATTCCATAAACCTACTGCTTCCTTTTGTCTTGTTATTCCAATGATACCCCCTGCAACCTTGACAGGTTTGTTGTAACATTTTTCGATTGCCATATCAAATCCTACTGCGCTGCCTTGTCAAAGAATGTGATATATTACCCATCCACCTTGTGTGAAGCATCTGTAAATACCAGGGAACTTCCTGTCTAAGTCAAGGCAATCTTCAAAGAAGAGTGTACCCCCATCTGCTATAGTTTGTTCGACCACATCCAAAGAACAAGGGCATGCACATACGAATAGCTGAAATGAACATATGCCAATTGCCTTGTCGGATAGAATATGTAAGATCTCTCAAGATTGGATACAGATCATCTAGAAAGAACTTCCAGTACCTCACATTCTCATTGCACTCTGTTTCTTTCCATTCAGGTCTTCATTCAATATCTTGCTTTCGTTCCAAATCTGTCTAAACTCTGCATGGTTGGCATCTAATATCTGTTGCATCCAAGTTTCCATGGTTTCAGTGTGCCTTTCCATTTTATGGTTATCTTTGTCTTTCTCTGACTGAAATCTTTCAAACATTAGGGCTGTCATGACCTCTGATATCAGACTCATTGCCTCCTTGCCTTTACAATAGTGACACCCTGTCAAAACACTATTCTCTACAACAATCTTTCAAAAAACCTCTGTCTCAATCGAAGCCAAATCTATACCGATACAGCGAAGATACTTCCCGAGGCAAGCGATTACAATCTTTTCCGTGTGAAATGGTCCCATTCCAAGGAATATGTTACCAACCTGTTCGAGTTTCAGCAATTGTATTTCTTTTATGATAGCATACACCCCCTCATCATACCATAATGCTCCTGATGTGGCATTCTTTTTGTTGTGGAGACGCCCACTAATTAATATAGGCGGGTGAGTGAGATATATAAAAGTATCAATCACCAATACCGGGGGAGTCCGGCAACGACCGTCAAATAGGCAAGACGCTTATGCTGCCTCCAGTAAGACATGCAACACGCCACCTGCCGGAATATCTCCAACTGAAGTATATCTGAAGACATGTAAATATGTATATAACTTTTCTTCCTAATATATTATTGTTATACCTTTACTTTCCGTGTTCTTGTTAATTATTGTGCAGACACAACACTTTTGCTTCAGGCCATCCTGAAAATTAAACATCAACGTAAAGCACAAGTAAGCTTTCAGAATTTCATATAGATTCAGCAGTAGACATACTGCTGAAATTTTATGTTTCTCCAGTTGACGATATATGTGTTTGATGTCATTACGTTCAAACAATTAAGCGAAAACAATTTACCTGTTAACGTTTTTCCGGAAGCATTTTGGCATATAACGCATGCAGTCCCATCAAATTTTTCTTCAGTTGGTGACTTTAAAACCGTTAAGGTGTCCTGTAATTAATGTGAGGCAATAATATCATTAAAAAATATTGTCATAGTTAATTTAATGTGATCCAATAATATCATTAACATTATTTCATTCAAATATTCAGATAAAACGGCAATGAAATCTTACCATGTTACAATGCAGTGATTCAAATTCAAATTACTTCCCATCAAAAGGCGCTGTAAACTTGAACACTAATCACTTACTAAAAGAAAAAGAAAAAAAAAAACAAATAATATATAATATACTTGGTATTTTCATGAACACTCAGTTGCAAAACTCCCTGGGTAATGGCCGGATTAGTCATGTCATTACATGTATAGTACATCCATGTAAATTAAACGGAACATACGTTCGAAATGTGTTAAAATTAGTTTATTGCAAATATCTCGAAAGCCATTGGTTTTAGAAAGTCATAATGCATTATTGACCCCTCATAATGTGGCAATTCTGGACATTTTGAGTGGTCATGTGACCAGCTACGCTCAACGGTTTCAGAGAGACAGTATTGGTAGATGTTCGTACTTCGCTAAAAATGGACGTTGCCATTTCGTCAATTTCGCCGTCAGTGACAGATGTGTCACTTAGCAAACGTTAATTAGTGACCTTCAATTTCTGAAGAGTTTAGCTGTATACATGAAAGTGCATACATAACCAGCATGAGCTACTAGAGGTTAGATTACGTTATTTTAAAAACTTTTTATCTGCATTTGAACGTGGCTCAGAGAGTTCCGAGTAAGACTGGAGAACGTTTGTTTTTTTTACTTACGTTCACAATATAATCACTTAGACGTAAGAGGCTACTATTCGAGACAATGCCTAGGAAAGATTAACAAGATGTTTTACGTTACATTTAAACTTCTGCATATCGGTACAGTCAGGGAAGCAGGTAGTAGAGAGGGAATTCCAAATCTAGCTTTTCGAAAGAAGAAACTATCAGAATAGAAATCTTTCTGTCATTTAGGGAACTCAACAGTGAAGGGGTGGGATTTTGTTGATAAGCGAGCCTTTGTATCTATTAACCCTTGAAACAGAAAGGGGCAGCCTGTACCTGCCTTAAATTGTTTTTCCTTTTTTTCTGACTCTCAGTGTCATATAGTTATTATTATTAGTATTAGACGATACCACTTGTGCGCGTATGTTACGTGAGTTCTTATTAGTAAAGATATGAGTCTTAGTGAGAGTTCTTGTCTTATTACATATGATGTTGTATCTTAGAGAGAGATGTGTATGTAATGACATTTTATAACGCAGACATATAATAACAATACAATTTACCTTTTTGTAGAAATCACAAACACAAAGATGAGCTTTATCACAAAACACATGCTGAATTTATTTCCTCACAACCGGTCGTTCCATCACCAAGAATTTAAAGTTTCACATTTTAATTTCTGAAGTGACGTCTCGCTTCAGACGTCTGCCTGTCTCTGAGTTTTCTCACTGACCGTCTCCCCTGACTGTCTCCCCTGACTGTCTCTCTGACTGTCTCTGACTGTCTCCCTGACCAACTAACTCCCACCTCCTATATTGAGAAATCCATGCATCCTGGCCACGTGAGCAAAATTCACGTGTTTCAACATGCGCGACTTTGCACGTTTCCGACATTGATTTCCCAATAACCTATTTTTCTTGTGTTGTTTCCACAAAGGAATTTAACCTACGTATCTAATTTATTTAACCATATTTTATTATCCACATTCTTTTAACAATTGAATAGTTTATTTATTATTTATTTCATCCGAATTAACAATTTACTGGACATTCCATTTAAACCTATTGTTCTTTAAAACTTATGTCCAGGGTTCGATTTCTGCTTTCTCTTATTTTCATTTTAACTAATCTCTCTATTTTTATACTTACATGAACAGGGGACAGCCCTTATGTAACATCAGTTTTTTGGGTTTTTTTCTTTGATCCTCTTCCTCTCTCTCCTTTTACTATCCTTCTCTCTCTGACGCGCATATGTTGTTCTTTTTTTTTTTCCTTTTATTTCTTTTAAATTTTATTTTGTTCACAATGTTTTCGATTCAGACGCTTCCTTGCACATAATAATTGCATTCATTTTATCTAATTCTGTATTTTTCTCTCGGGGAAAAAAGTTCAATTTCCAATAAAATGATTATTAAAAAGGATAAAACTTTTAATTGAAAAAATAATCAGTTTCAAACTTAAAAAAATAAACTAAAATAAAAAAACATAATTTCAAATCAAAACTGTACACACCCTTGACATTTTCGAAGCTTAAAACATTTTCTTGAATTCTTCCGAATTTTAAACATCATTGTCAGACACGATTGTTTTCATTTTTACATATAAATAACATTAATTAATACAAAATTAATTGAGAAGAATTTAAATAAAATTAAATAAAACGAAATTAATAGAACATGAATGGCGGAATAATTCATTATTCCTTAAAACTAGAGTCTGTGTTCAATGTTCCGCTTGGCTCCCATATATTATTGAAATATTAGCTATGGTAGGGTCGCCCGGTTTTTCTCGGTCGTAAAATATGCTTAAATATCTTTTCATTCAAGCAGATTTTGTAT
Organism: Euprymna scolopes; assembly: GCF_053919585.1. Classification (NCBI taxonomy): domain Eukaryota; kingdom Metazoa; phylum Mollusca; class Cephalopoda; order Sepiida; family Sepiolidae; genus Euprymna; species Euprymna scolopes. Next base: position 12,880,517 of record NC_136500.1, read on the forward strand.
TTATAATTACAGAGCAAATTATCTTTTGAATATTATATTGTACCTAATATATAGTACTGATTTCAGAAGTAAAAAAAAAGACTTGGGTTTTATCTGCTAGAATCGAAACCAAAACATTTAACGCTCTCGCCGTGTTCTCTACCGTTTGAGCTATCGACAGATTAAGAAGATTTAAAATTAAACCACTTCAAGCTATGCGCAAATGTATGCGCAAACGCATGCGCAAAAGTAATAGGGATATGTCAGCAAGTTGAAATGAGCATTTTTCATTTCCACTTGTTGACATATTTCCGTACTCGTTACTCGTTATAAACCATCCTTGGGTATGATTACTAGTTCTTGTTAATTTCAGTGTTATGTGAACAGTAGTTTAAGAGTTTATCGGTTAAATATTTTTTAGGCACACGTACATCTACTGTTTTATTTATAAAATATAGAGAATTTTGGAATGAAGGTTTAGTAACATACTCCAAATTTCCTTTTAAATATAATGTTGGGGGAAAGAAAAATATCAGCGATTTAATTCCGTAAATATTCTACAACTTAAAACAAACAAACAAAACATTTAGATTTATGTTTATGAATTCTTATAATGTGTTGATCGATGTAACCCCCGATCTTCTTAAAGTGTATCCTGTTGAACTTGGGAATCTTTCTGTCGAAATCGGAAATCTGTATGGAATTTTAAACGGAGCTTTTTATTTAACCCGCATGGATAGTATGTTCTCATTCTGTCAGCCATGACAAGGTAGACGTCTTAAGTAATTCGCTATTGCATTCTGTATTCTGCACTGAGGATTGAACCTTCACCTTTTAGAGGAGTGCCGTTTAGAACTGTATTTTACTTAGTATTTCATCTGTTGCGCCACAGGGCCTTGAGGACTGAATACTAAGTAAAATTCAGTTCTTAATGATTGTAACAACAATAACAACAACAACAACAACAATAATCATAATAATAACAATGACCGCTACTAGCGAGAAATCAATGGTAGGCGACTGTTGCGATAATGTAAATTCATTTGCGAATGTTATTAGAAGAGGAGGATAGCACTGGAAAACTGGGGAGACTTGTTGTCACTCAGCTTCCAGAGAACATTACAGGCTGTTTTCAAGGAGAGATCCTTTCTGACCTGTGTGAAAGCTCCTTGTGAGCCAATAATAATAATAATAATAATAATAATAATAATAATAATAATAATAATAGCCAAAGTCAATACTAATAGTTGTATTTCCTGTACAACACCTTTATTACCACTATCAACGATTTCTCCCAATCTCTATCTGTCCCCAAATCTAAACGCGGATTCGATGAACAAGGCTTCTTTCCTCGAACTGCCTGTGGAACACAGTTCCACTGGCCTGCTTCTCGGTCGAATACAATATGCTAGCCTTTAAGTCCAATGTAAACAAGTTTTTGTTGAGCCGTCAAATAATCCAAATTCTAACCAATCTTCACCATTAACGATGACTAGACTACCACCTTACATGAATTAACCCTTATCCTCAAGTAGCCTACGGGTCTTGATAAGATCTTTGTAAAAAAGAGCCGTTGCTAACTTCTATTGATACTTTCGTTATTTCCGTAGAAAATTTCCAATCGAGTGTCAATCATTGATTTATCTTATAAGACATTTACAACAAACGCTTGTCTTCTTACCACAACTAAAATATACTTTTCTTTTCTCTCCCATGTGTTCTCTCAGTTAGAATTTCCGTGAACTTTCTTTCCAGCATCTCATCGTTGAAACACTTTACGACGGGACAACCTCCCTGCTCATTACAACGTCTTCTTCCGATGTCAACAAAGTATGGTCATAGATCACCTTCCCCCAATAATCAAACGCATTTCATTCCTTTCTGAAATTTTTAGATAAGGGTTGGTTATTCGTATTATTTGGATTCATCGGACTACTGTTCTCATCTTGAGCGTCATTTTCATAACGTTTCGGTCGATGTAACTTCCGACCTTCTTTAGGTGTACCTTGTTAAATTCAGGAATGTTTCTGTCGAACTCGGGAATTTGGACGAAATTTCGAACGAAACCCTTTATTTATTTCCCGGGGGTAGTATGTTCTCGTTCGGTCAGCCATGACTGGATAGAAGTCCTAAGCAGTGGTTAGAGTACTTGAAAATTCAATTGTGAAAGTGATATTCCACTGAAGGTTGAAGGTTCAATTCTCAGTGTGGGCGACCGAAAAATACAATTGCGAATTATTTAGATCCTCTCTCTAGTTATAGCTGACGGAACGAGATCATGCTACCCCCGTGAGGTAAATAAAGGGTTCTGTTCGAAATTCCGTCCAAATTCCCGAGTTCGACAGAAAATTTTCAGAGTTCGACAAAGTACACCTGAAGATGGTCGTAAGTTACATCGACCGAAACGTTGTGAAAATAACACATTTCTTACCACTGATCAATGATAGTACTCACATAACCTTCCTTCGCTCTTTTGCATTCTCGTCTATTTATCCCTTATCATCGAGTGACTCTTACCTATGATAAGCGGTGACCTCGAAAGTAAATATAAGTTCTCTTGAAGCCGACGCGTGATTTTTAATCGAGGCAGAAATCTGGCTGTGTGTTTTCTGGTGAAACAGAATCGGCAGGCAATTCTACAACGATGAATGACAGCGAACAGTTTCTTTTTGGGATTTGTAGAGGTTACACTGCCAAGTAGCCGACTTATTTCAGCATCAAATATGGAGAATAAACAATGTTGTGCAGCTCAATCTACAATTCGCATCCAAAACGATCGTTGTGTTTTTGGTTCTGATTTTTGGATGTTGTATCTAAGCATTTCTCTAAGATAATATGTCCGTCGCTCTCTCGCACTTAATTTTTGGAATACAATTTCGAGCTGCGCCTATGCATCTCGAAAAGAGTAAATGTCTGTCTACCGGTCGTTCTGTCACGTTTAAATTTAAAACAGCATTTTCATTTTAATTTAAAACTTTAACGACATCAGATGTAAATTACTTTAACTGTTCTTTGCATTAGAGCGAATCTAAAATTTAAAATAGAGAGTAACAATTGATAACGATCGTACTAATGAAAAAAGGTTTATTAAAATATCTAATATATAATTTAAAGTCGGTCTATTTATTGTTTCTTTGTCTTTGACAGATTTCTTCATACGAAATCAATATTTGTTTCTCGTATTTTTTATTGTAGATCGTGGCAACACCATGTTAAGCAGAATAAAATCTAATTCGATTTATTCTTTCGGAAAATAATTTCTCCAGATCGAAATTATTTTCAAATTACCGCCGTCTTAAAAAGGGACGTAACTCTGTATTTGATGTTAAAATCATAATATTAAAAATGTAAAACACGGACATCGTTTGAAAAAAAAAGAGAAAAGTAAAGTTGCAAATAAATACACTGCCTAGCAGCACTAAGTAAAGAAAGCTACTTATGCATATGGTTTGTCACTTTTCGCATTTACGTTTCAGGGAATAATTTGCATTTATAGTTTCGAGTAGTAAATACCTTGGCTTATCGTCTTTCCATGGCGAAATAATGTTCACAAGCCTAAAAGTAGTTAGTAAATACCGCCAAGAACGTAAACTCCCTCTATTAAACAAACAAATAAACAAACTATTCATGCTTCTCAGTACCATATATCTCTATAAAGGCATGGGGTAGTGCTTCCACATATGAAGTGGTGCACCAACTACTAGCTTATCTCTTTTGGACAGGATACAAAAAAACAAAAACAGATTTTCTAATCTAATAAGTCCTGCACTCTTCTAAACCTCTGCCCCTGTCGCATCGCCGCAGTTGTATCCTGTGCTTGTTTTACAAGTACTTCAACGGAATGTGCTCCGATGAACTTACTGCAGTTGTACCCTCTCAGCGTACATACCTCAGACTCAAATAACGGCATAGTCCTTGCTTTATTGCAGAAACTCTTAGATGCTAGAACATTTACTATTCTGCAAGTTTCTTTTCTTTTATCTTTAGAATTCTCTTCCTGCTCCCTGTTTTCCCCACCGCACCAACATACATGAATTTAAATGTTATCTGAACAAATATATTGCGGCCAAACTCCCTAAACAGATTATCTCCTAGAAATCTGGTCTCTATCACAGTAGTTTTTATGCTTCAGTGTCACTATATCCTGTTTGAGGTGAATAAAAGTAAATGAAAAAATTTAAAAAACAACGGACAAACAAACATACAGACAAACATGCTTCACAAATATCAGTTTGTGTTTGTCTTACAAACAGCACATCAAGCCATTTCGTTTATTCAATATCGAAACAATACTTATTGTTCTTTACTAATTAATTGCATTTCGGTACTTCTACAGTTTGCAGACTGCGCTGAAATAATCAGAAACCTATTCTTAACGCGGAGATTTGAGGGTTTTGTTAACTATTCTGTACTTTCACTTAATTATTTAATAAAGAAAAGAAAAAGTAAAAACCTGAATTTAACTTGAAAATCCTATCAAAAAAATAGCATGGTCCATAAACTGCATAAGTACCGAATTTTATATTTAGCTATAGCTGGCGTTTGTGGACCTATACTTTTCCAATCGGTATTTAATAAGATTTGAACTCGCTTGATTTCTAAAACCATGACGAGATATGGATCACATGCCACTTATTCTGTAATCTGCTATTATATAAAAGAAACTTTGTCTCTATGTGTTTCTGTGTGAGATCGTTTCCTATGGACCCGAAAACGGCTGGGCCGATTTTTTATGAAATTTCACAGGAATTATGTGCCTGATAGTGTTCTGAGATAGGTTTTGCATCGGATTGTTACTTGATACTTGTGATGTTAGGCTGTGTAAGGTGTTAACTTTGTTTAAAATCACCTGTTCTTTCTTTCATCGGATTATTTCGATCATCGATTGTCGATAGTTTGATAACTATCGACAATCGATTGACAGAAAAGCAACAGTAGGTTCTTTGATACGATAGGGGCGCTTTCGCAATGTTTCAAGCACAATTACACCTTGATACTTAACTTTTTAATGTTAAACTTTAATTGAAACCATTATCACTGCACAAACAGTAAGGCTATACATATAAAATCAACAGTAGGTTCTTTGATATGGAAGAGGTGTGATTGAAATGAATGTTGATATACAAGTCGGTAGAAAATTAATGCGTTTGATAAAATTTATTTGATGTATATTTTGTTTTGCTTACCAATTCTTGAATGTTATATATCCATCATGGTTACTGTTAATTGTAAGTAGAATAATATTTTATAATGTCCGTTGTAAATAATAAAAAAAACGTGCGTTCGTGGATATGGTTATATATATATATAGGGTTCGGCAGAAATATCTCCCACGTTTTGACATACGATATTCCAGTCGTGCTCGTGCAGTTTCTGACCAATCATTAATTGGTATGGATGGAACTGCATATTAGTGTGTAGAATTCTTCTGACTTTTCAATCAGACAATCCCAATGCAAAAACATGTTTGCGAGCTGAACGTGTAGGAAACTAGGTAACAGAAAGTCTCACAGCTTGAATATTGTACAGCGTTCAAGCGCATCAGGGCCTTCCAGGTAGCTTTCTTTTAAGTGCTGAATCTGTAGCTCTAAAATTTGCAACTCATAGGTGTATTGATTTTCTATCTGAAACAGCATCATGCCGTCCTAACTTGTAATGAACATGGATATCTGTGTAGCAATTACAGATACATCATTCTTCAAAAACATTTCTATAGTAAATGCACGATGTGCAGCAGTCCAAACCATATTGATTGATGAGGATACTTGAAAAAATAACAAGTTATTAGCTAAATTAAAACATAATTAGTACTTGCATAAGTTCATGAGCAACACATAGTTGAAAGTTTAAAATGTGGGAGGTATTTTTGCAGGAGCCTGTATTATGTAACAAATATTTGGAGATGTTCATTAAATGAAATTTTCTATTCGGCAGATATTAAATTTAACCCAAGTAAAATTAAGTATTTGGTGGGGGGGGGGTTCTTGAAAAATAAAAAAGCTATTCATTTAAGCGGTTTAAATTTCGTTGGTTAAGACACGGCGCCCATGCAAGCACAAAGTATGCTATATGCTGAATCGTGACGTGGTTGAGTCACTATTAAGTAGCGTGATAACCACGCTTTTCTCATCTCGATTTTTAGCATGTTTTTATCTTTTGAAAGATTGTACATGAAAAGTGTATACAGTTCTTTTATACAGCGTATTACGGTCATCGGTATGGTAATACATGATATAAGCAAGCAGAGGAAATCTCAACGTTGCTGTGTAACACAACCGGATATGTCCAACAGGATGTTGGGTTAACAAACAAGGAAACTCTCCTCGTAAATCTGGCAAAACTAGAAAACAACGGAAATGCACGCTGAATGCAATCATAACCGTTGCTATTAACTTAGCTTACTTTTACATAAAAGTTCGACAGTCACTTATCAAAGGCACAATTTTACCAAATAATCATTATTTACTATGTTTGACCATATGTCACCAGATTTCGAAACTACTGGTCAGAATTGCATCAACTTTTACATGAATCAACCTTACAATGTGGAAATTATCATAGTTGAGCAGCAACGTTAGTACAAGGACTGCTACTATTAGCACTACTATTGCTGTTACTACATCTCTAAGTAAAACAAGAAAAAATTATAGTTTCTAAAATAATTTTGCTAAGTATGTAGGAAGCAGACTCGGTATGTTGGATTTGCCATAAGTTGTTAAAATGATACTACTGCTATTATATTATATTATATTATTTTATTTTATAGCAAGCCCCACTCTCCCCAATGGTTTACTTCAACATGTGCAGCTGCCATCGCGCAAAGGCAGCATGCGTACCTCAGATTTCACCGACATAAATCCAGTTCAAACAGACAGAAGTATATAGAAGCCAGAAGTAGCTGTAAGAAAGAAATAGCGACAGCTAAGAGAGAATTTACTGAAAACACAAAAAAAAAAAAACGCATCGAGGCACAGAAATAAGAAACCCGTGACTTCTGGAAAATCTACAACAGTAAATAATGGGCAATACACAATTCCCCCACTATCCAAAAATCACGAGGTTGTTTGCTCAGCAAGCGAGAAGGCTAACATGTTTGCCAGTCTGTTTGCCTCCAACTCCATACTGGACCCTGCTAACCACCCTTTCCCAGACTTTCCTTTGCGGGCAGAAGTTACACTAGACGATCTGAAAATCACCCCTTCTCAGGTGCATGCTATCATAAAAAAATCTTGACACTTCAAAAGCATGTGGACCTTATCTCATCCCAGCTGTGCTATTAAAAAAGTGCTCCGCCGAAGTAGCTCTAATCCTCTCCAAACTTTACAACAAATGCCTTAATGAATCTTGATTTCCTGCCTGCTGGAAAACTGCTTCTGTGGTACCAGTTTTCAAGAATTCTGGTGAAAGAACTGACCCAGTAAATTACCGCCCCATTAACCTCCTCCCACTTTTTGCCAAAATATTTGAGTCCATAATTAACAAAGCTCTAGTCCATCACCTTACACATGCTAAACTTATGACTGACCAAAGCAGATATCCTAACTGTAATCTCCGAGCGTATATACCATTCACTTGACAAAGCAGGGGAGGGTAGAGTGATAGCTCTAGATATATCTAAGGCTTTTGACAGAGTATGGCATGAAGGTCTTCTCAGGAAAATCAGATTATACGGTATCACTGGAAAAATACTTAACATAATTAAATCCGTCTTAGATAAGAGAAAAATCCAGGCTGTCCTCGATGGTTCTACATCTAAACAATATAATATAAATGCGAGAGTGCCTCAAGGGTCTATCTTTGGACCTCTATTATTCCTAATATTCATAAATTACCTCCCTGACAAAATTGTCTGTGAGATGGGTATATATGCTGATGGCACCACGCTCTATAACAGACACGGCAGGAAAACAAATGAACACATATCTAAAGAAATGGCAGAAACACTAGAGGACGACCTCCAATATGTAATGGAATGAGGACACATTCAACGCTTCCAATACTAAACTTGTTTCCTTCAATAACTACAAGAAACCTTCTCTACCATCAATAGCAATGGCCAAAGACTCTTTATCTGAAAGCACATCATTTAAACTCCTCGGCCTAACGTTCACAGGACATATGAGTTGGAATAATTACATTGAAAGCATTGCCAGGAACGCTGCAAAAAAGGTAGGTTCTCTCTACCATGCTAGAAAGCTACTAACGCCCGAAAGTATCCTGTACCTCTATAAGGCCACCATTTGCCCATGTATGGAGTATTGTTGTCATATTTGGGCCGGTGCATCAGCCACCAGTCTCTCACTCCTAGACAAGGTTCAAAAGAAAGTCGCCAACCTGATAGGTCCTAAACTGTCATCCAAGCTTCTGCTTCTGTCCCCTCGACGAAATGTTGCATCCCTCTGCCTGTTCTACAAGTACTTTAACCGTGAATGTTCCGACGAACTGCAAGCACTTGTACCCCCTTTACGAAAATACCTCCGACAAACCCGACGAGCAGTAAAATCCCACCCCTTCACAGTAGAGATCCCTAGATGTAAGAGAGCCTTCTACTCCAGTAGTTTCTTCCCCAGAACTTTGGAATTCCCTTCTGGGTTCCTGTTCCCCAACTGTACTGACATGCAGAAGTTCAAGTGTAACGTGAACCGACGTCTTGCTAGCCAACTCGCCACATAGTACCCCTGTAGCTTGTGTCCCTTATAGTAGCCCCCTACATCAAAATGGCAATATGCCTTGTTTGGGGTGAAAATGTAATAATTTTTTTTTGTTAATATTAATAATATTATCATTATTATTATTAATAAAACAAAAAAACGTTTATAGGCTCCAAAAGAATTGTACCAAGTGTGCATATACTAATATCGGCATGCTGAACATGTCCTCAGTTGTCAAAATGACTACTACTACTACTACTACTACTACTACTACTACTACTAACTAACTAAACACTCAAACTTAAATATTACTAATATTACTGCTACTACTACCATTACGATTACTACTACTAATAATAATTATTATAAGGCAGGATAAGCTGTAGCACTATTCATTGGAACCTACACAAAACAGAAAAAGATTACGTTTGACGAAGAAGAAAAAAACTAACAGAAAAACCCGAAAAACTAAAACAAATAGGGGGGGAAGCTAAGTATCTACAAATTTGAATTGTAGAAACAAAATAAGACGTTTAAAATATTTTTTTTAGTTTTACAGATACAAATTTGAATTGTACAAGCAAAATAAGACGTTTAAAACATTTTTTTTTTAGTTTTACAGATACAAATTTGAATTGTACAAGCAAAATAAGACGTTTAAAACATTTTTTTTAGTTTTACCGAAACATAAATTGAGAAAAACAAGAACTAAACAATCAGGCCTGATAAAAGCACAACACTCATAGTGCAATACATGGGGAAAGCCACAAGAACTCAACAGAAGAGTCGAATGACTTAGAACACAACAAAAATTTAATATAGACGTAAAATAAAAGACGACTTTCATGAAATTGAAAAAGGACAGCAAAAAACAAATTCATGAAGAAGTATTAAAAATTACCCTAAGAAAATCACAAACTAAGTCAGGATGATGGAATTAAGTTTCAGAAATCGACCACTATTTATGAAAGACTTACACAAAAGTTAGGGATATGTATACAGGAAACAAACGTATTAGATTGAACGAATAAAAAAGTATCGCATATTCTTTCTAAGCGAAACTGGAATAGGGCCGACCACCTCCCTAGATAAGTTTATAATTAAAGGATACTCTAACTTAACATCTAAATCTGACCCACAAGATCGCCACGGCCATGGAATATGTGCCTACATTAAAGATGGCTTCCCATGTGGTAAGGATATCTCCAGAGAAGACCCTAATCTACCTTATATGTGCTTCCAGGTTGCAATTGCGTACACTACTACATTTATATTTGCCCTCTATCGCGCCCACAACAGCGGAGTTACTGTCTTTAAGTGTTTATCAGAGAAAATTGACCACATCCTGTCTGCTCATCTCTCGGCTAACATTCACATTTGCGGTGACTTCAATGTCCATAATGTGGAATGGCTGACCCACTCAAATAAGACTGATGATGAGGGAAGGTCTGTCATAATTTTGCCATTGCCTATGACCTCACTCAGATTGTTCGCGAGCCCACCCGTGTGCCCGATACTACCGGTCAGTACGCAAGCCTTCTAGACCTTTTTCTATCCACTTCCCCTGAGCTATGCTCATGTTCCGTTCTATCTCCTCTGGGATCCTCCGACCACTGCATCGTATCAGTTAAGAGAAAAATGAAATATAATAAATCTACAGACATACCTCTCCACCGTACTGTATACCGATACTCTATGGCGGACTGGGATAGTACATTTATATCTGATCTACCTCTCTATTCCATGTTTAAAAAGGATGTGTCCTCTAAAGTATCAGACCTGATCGAATGGTTACTATTAGGCATAGATCAATTCATACCATCCAAAAAATTCCAACAAAAACCTAACAGCCAGCCATGGTTCTCCCCTGAATGTGCTGCTGCTATCGCGCACAGAAATCACTTTTTCCGTAGCTACCAACGTAATAGATGCACTGAAACTAAAGCTGCTTTCAGGAACGCCAGCAACCACTGTAAAAGATTAATAAAAAATGCAAGAGAACTATATGCTCAATCCGTTAAATCCAAAGTAGCTGAGCAGCGGCTTGGTTCCCACCAGTTCTGGCAAATAGCAAATAGGATCCTGAACAGAAACGTGCGTTCTATCCCAACCATTATCAATGGACCAGAGGTCATTTCGACAGCATTCGACAAGGCCAAACTCTTTGCCAAAAACTTTGCGGCAAATGCTACCCTGTGCGACGAAGGCCATCAACTCCCGGTATTCCATCCTATAACAGACAACACGCTATGCAACATACAAATATATGTATGTGAGGTCGCCAAGCTAATCAAGAACCTTGACTCCAGTAAAGCAAGTGGTCCTGACGGTATTCCAATCATAGTGTTAAAAAAATTACAACCAGAAATTGCCCCGATACTTACCAAACTGTTTAAGCGTTGCTTTAAGGAGAAGTGCTTCCCAACACCCTGGAAAAGCTCATCAGTATGCCCTGTATTTAAGAATTCAGGTGATAAGTCATTTCCCTCTCAGTACAGACCAATAAGTCTTCTGTGTGTCATGAGTAAGTTGCTGGAATCCACAATAAATAGAGAAGTAGTCAACCACCTCAGCAGAAACAACCTTCTTAGCGACACGCAATATGGTTTCCGTTCTGCTAGATCTACAGCAGATGTGCTAAAGGTTATATCTCATAGGATTAGCGAATCCCTCGACAAAGGCTTAATTTCTAGGGCAATTGCTTTGGACATATCAAAGGCCTTCTGTAAGGTTTGGCATAAAAGCCTACGACACAAGATTTCCAGCTACGGTATAACTGGAAATGTTTTCTCAATCATTAAATCATTTCTCTCTGATAGGAGTAATGGTTGATGGGCAGAAATCAGAGGCCCACAGTATTAATGCTGGTGTCCCTCAGGGGTCCATTCTGTGCCCAACTCTCTTCCTGATCTGCATCAATGATCTTCCAAAACACATACTAAAATCCTTCGTTGACATCTATGCTGATGACACGACCATTTATGGCAACACATCAATGGCCGTAAATGATGATGTTCTCTCTGATTCTCTCTCCTCTGATCTTGAGTGCGTGGTACAATGGGGAAAGAGGTGGCTGATTACCTTTAATGCATCTAAGACTAAGCTCCTATCTCCACATCATCAACGCTCTGATCCCTATCTGGCATCAATTGAAATGGATGGCTCTCGTTTAGGGGAGGCCCCATGTTTTGATAAGCTTCTGGGTTTGACCTTTACTCCTGATCTGAAATGGAACATATACATCAAGTCTATTGCCAAGGTCGCTGGGAAAATGGTGGGATCCTTCTACCGCTCCAGAGGATATCTCACTACTGATGCAATTCTCTATCTATATAAGAGCTAAGTACGTCCAAAGATGGAGTACTGCTGCCACATCTGGGCAAGAGCTGCTAAAACAGCCTATCCTACCTTGACAGAGTACAAAACAGACTTCGTGGCTTTGTGAGGGATGCCGTTTTCTCTTCCCTGCAACCTCTTTCCCACAGAAGAGACGTAGCGAGCCTGTCTTTGTTCTATCGTTATTTGCATGGCAAGTGCTCTCTGATCTCCATTCTCTGGTCCCCACTCGCCAATCTGTTTAAAAAAACACCCGACTAGCTGAAACCACCGTCAATACCTCCCTCTCCTTATCTGTGCCTAAATCAAAACGTAGATTCCACGAACAAAGCTTCTTTCTTAGAACTGCACGCATGTGGAACTCTGTTCCGCTTGCCTGTTTCCCTCCCGACTTACACCTGGATGTCTTCAAGTCCAACACAAACAAATTCCTGATGAACCGCCCCCCTATCCCATTGAGTACTGTACACACAATAACCCTTATCCCCCCCTCTCTTGGGCCTTGATAAGTGGTGAACTCCATGTAAAAAAAAATCGCATTAATGCACAAACACATAGAAAAGAGAACGATTCCAAGAACTATAGACAATGACTTTCCAACAAAAAATTTAACTGCACGACTAAAAGAAGTGTACCACTTTCATAACCAACCTATTTGGCATAATGATATATGAACAAATAAACACCCTTATATCATGGTGTTAACCGATTTTAAGAAATGAGTTATCTCGATGAACTTGACGAGAAAAGCATGAAGAGACACGTGATCGCGAGGCGAATTCACTGTATGTTTTTTTTCACGTGTTTCCAATTGAGGTTAAGATAATGTGTTTTCTACGATGGTAAATTTCTTCCTTTTCCTCAATAAGAAACACCACTGGTCAATAAGAAACACCACTGGTCAATAAGAAACATCACTGGTCAATACTCAAACGTAGTTTTAAAAACAAATCTAAATTGAAGTCCATCAAGTTCGAACTGGATCTTATCGAACGCTGAAAACTAAATGAACTACGTGTAAATGATCGTCTGGATCAGTTATTCGGGCTCAATATCGATATTTCTATTTATATAAAATTAGGTATATGTATATGCATAATGTGGTCGTAATGATCGAACTTTGTTCGTTATAGTTTAAACCTCTCTCGGACCCACACGCCATCTGATACCGTCAAAAAGGAATAAACAAACAAACTTAATAAATAAATCCGGGCCGGCATTGTTTTCATGTTTTATTTCTTCTGCCTTGAAATTATCGAAACCCGCTGTCTCGAAACTAGCTTAAAATCTCTCGCCACCACTGCGGTGCCAGACGTCCATCTCAGACGGCTTGCGTTCTTCTTTCTCTTCCACACGCCGGTCGTAGTCAACGATTTCTTGTCTTCGACTTTACACGTCCATCTTGTTCGACGAGCACTTTGTTCTCTCCGACTACATACTGTCCTTTTTTTTTCTTTTTCTTATCGCGCAATCCCGCCCACATTTCGTTATCTGCATATGTGTTTTTTTCGGCTATCTTATAGCTCCTACTGATATTTTCTCACGCGCTCATACGCGCTCTGTTACATATGTTTTTAGATTTGTCTGAACAAGGGTTCACACCTAAACTAATTTGCCGATCATGGTGAATTTTTACACATAGTTGCTAGGCCTAAAAGGTTCAAAGGTAGGCTATATTTACTTTAATTCGGTTTTCTGCAACGAGAATAGAATAGGTGAAAACTGCGTGTATATATTCGGATGCTTATAACTTCTCTGACATTTTAACAATAAGTATAATTAATTAATATACTGTACAAACACGTTAACACATCGGCTCTTGTTAGATCATCGAAGTTAAGCAACAATGAACCTGGCCAGTACCAGATCGATAACCATTTGGGAAGGATAGATGCTGTATGTACCGCGCCGAGTCTTAGAAATTTCCAGATTGGTATTTGGGGGAGCATTTAATTCACGGGGCGGGGGAAGATGACTCTCGAATCAAGAAGGAAAGCAACGGGAATCGTCTTTACTTGTCTTCCCAAGATTACCATAGCTCTACAATTTGGAGAGCCGTGGTCACCGACTCTGTTAAAATAGCAGGGTCACTGCAGGCATGCATAAAACATTAATTTCAGTTTTTCTGTGGCACTTTAAAGGGATTTCTTAATTTTCAAATTCAAATATTTCAGATTTGCATTGAATTTGATCATTAGTCATTGGACACAAATTAATCAAAATTCCCAAAATTTCAATTTCTTCTTAAGATCCCTTAATTTAAAACCTTAAATTTTTAATGGGGTTTAATCAAATTGGAATAAGAATTTTAAAGATATTTATCGGTCTTATATATTGATCTTCATAAACGGACATAAAAGTGGATCAAAACTCTGTTCCATGAAAGGATTTTACCCTTCTTAGGACAAGTATACGTCTTGTTCTGTATTTTGAGTAGTCGTTTTCAGAAGTAGCAGAAATTTAAAAAAAAAATGTAATACAAAATTTATCAACTCCAGATAAGACTTCGAAAATGCACAATCACGGATCTGAGAACACTTAGTTTCCTAATTTATTCCGTAATGTCCTTCCAAATATTTGGGTCATCATATGGATATAATGTGGGCAATTGAAGAAACAGTTATCTTGATAGAAAAGTCAGTAGGTCATTAGGTCATTATGGAATTCAATCTGATTAAGAAAGAGTTCATGACAACGCAGGGATGTATCGAAGATGAGGTCAGGTTGTAGGAGAAATAGAAAGTAAAAAAGAAAAGAATAAAAAGGGAGAACACGACCGGAGTAAGGGGGGATAAGAAATAAAGAGATTATTTAAAGAGCAGGTAGAAAGAGTTAGAAATAAGAGTTGAAAAAAGGAGACGATTGAATGACTGTGAAAGAATCGAGAAGAATACTAAGAAAAAAGAAGAAAAATGCTAAAAATAACGAAATGAAGAGAAATTGTTAAGTTTGCAGGTTGAAACAAGTAACGTTGCAAGCAATGCAAATGACGACTCAACAAACAAAGGTAGATCAAATAAGAAGTGTATTAGGAAAAGGTATATTTACAGGATATTTACATAATGGTGTCAAATAAGAGAGTCTTTGCTGGAGAAACATATCTACTATCGGCGGCCTTCGGTGGCTTCTGGTGAACACACACTCAAACTAACTGAGTCTTCCTATTTATGTGTAATTACTATCCACATATGCAAATGAATGTGTGCCACCACAGCACTAATAGATCATGAGATGCCACAAAGAAAGAGAAAAACAAACAAAGGAAAGTAAAGAAATAAATTAGGAAAGAAAAATAGATAGCTAAAAACCGAAAATAAAAATAGAAAGATAAAAAAAAGTAATACGAAAGAAAAAATAGATGATTGAAAGAAAAAGAAATCTTGCTGAAATTCATATTCCAAATATTGAATTCATTGTCGACCAACTATTTGTGTCGGGTTTTCATTCATTTCAATAAAAAGAAATATGATTGTAAATTCAGGATTTGTATTATTTGGATTCTTCGGGCTACTGTTCTCATGTTGAGTGTTACTTTTAAAACGGTTCGACTGATCTAACCTTTGACCTTCTTTAGATGTATTTTGTCGAACTCGAGAATCTTTGTCGGACTTATGAAGTTGCACGGAATTTCGAATGGAACCCTTTATTTAATCAACAGGTATAACATGCTCGCGTTCTGTCGAAAAGTTACACCTGAAGAAAGTTGGAAGTTATATCGATCTAACGTTGTGCGATTAGTACGCAAGATGAGAAGTGAGGTCCGTAGAATCCAATAATACACATTTTTATTTACGTTCATAGTTTTTTCTCATTTTAATATTTTTCAAGCTTTTTTTTTTTTTTTTACACAGTGATCACCACTTATCAAGGCCCGGAAGCCACACAGGGATAAGGGTTATTGCAAGTACATTACGTTAGTGTGGAGATTTGATGAAGTGTTTACTTAAGGGGGCGGTTCATTAGAAATTTATTAACATTGGACTTGAAGACATCCAAGTTGTAGTCCGGTGGGAAGCAGGCAGACGGAACAGAGTTCCACAAGCGCGCAGTTCTAAGAAAGAAGCTTTGTTCATGGAATCCGCGTTTTGATTTAGGCACAGATATAGAGTAGGGGAAATTTTTCACAGTGGATTCAGCTAGACGGGTGTTTTTCGTGAAAGATTGGCGAGGAGGGACCAGAGATTGGAGTTCAGACGAGCAACTGCCATGGAAATAACGATAAAACAAGGATAGGCTCACAACGTCTCTTCTGTGGGAGAGAGGTTGCAGGGTAGAGAAAAGGGCATCCCCCACTAAGCCACGAAGTCTATTTTGTACTCTGTCAAGGCAGGATAGGCTGTTTTTAGCAGCTCCTGCCCAGATATCAATCATAATATAAAAAAGTTTTATTATCTTAGTATAATGATGGTTTTATATCTTGTATGACCGGGTTTATTATTTTAATATAAGACAAAGCATACTATCTTGGTATAATGGGTTTTTATTTTTACTTAGTATAAGATAAGGCTTACTGTCTTGGTATGCATGCTTATTTTTTCTTTGTAAAAGATAAGTCTTTATTTCTTGGTATAATGCATTTTTCGCATGAGATGAAGCTTACTATCTTGGTATAATACGTTTTTGTCATCTTAGTATAATGACGACTTTGTATTTTGCTATAATGAGGTTTTATATCTAACAAAAATGAAGTAATAGAAATATACAGATATTGTATATGCTACGTTCGTAACATTCACCATAACTAACTCAAATCTTTAATATTTTTCCAAAAAAAAAAAAAATCAGTTTAATCCTATTTGAAGAGCTTGTACTTTTTGCTTTTATTTTCGAGTTTCATCGATCGGCCATCAGTGATCCTAAATGGAATTTCTCGATTCTATGACTAGAACAAAAATAAAAACATTACATCAAAGTGCGTCCGCCGTGCGTTTTTATTTATTTTTCTATCGATGATGGTTATAGCACAACATTTTTGAAAGACTCCTTTAAAAAATGAACCATATTTTGTGGAGAGTCAGCATTTAAATATTCAAATAAGAGCAAAAATAAAAATGAAAATGTTTCGTTGTAAAATATAATTCGTTAAACGATTTGGATTTGATGGGTTTCAATTTATTTCTCTGACTTTTATGTATACATATTTATCAAACGTGAATCTTCTTTTGATTAGTTCGTTTCTTGTTGGAGCAAAAAATAAAGGTTTTCTTGTTAGTGTGTTTGTTTAGGTACACTTTTACAAATAATAACTTTGGAAAATCAGACTTTTATAACTACGGATGGCTCAAATAACCTATATTTCTTCGAAAATCCGGAAATTGTAATATAAAATCGACAGTAAAATTTATACAAATAAGTTCTACGTTTTAATATGAGCCATCCGTAAACACGTTAAATGATAAAGAGGGATTAAAACTAAATTAACGGATGGAGGAATGAGGAAAACAACAAACAGAAGATGACGAGTAAAAATGAGAAAACAACTATATTAAGTAAATTAAACAGACGAGGGAGGTTGCAAAAGTAATGCCTTCTATTTTTCATTCTGCTCCAATAGATCAGATGGAGTTTGCAAATTGAATAATTATCTTGACTGAACATGCATTCATGACCAGAAAATTTCATATCTGTTGAAGATATTGACGGTATGAAAGTTTAAAAAGCAGCCCTTGTCACGTTGCGTTAGAAAAAGAGCTGCGCCACTGAATTTTTTCCATGCAGAAAAAAAATGGACGGATCAACATTCTCTGGCGACTGTGGTATGTTTACGAATCCGATGCAATTGATATTAACACAGTTAGGAGAAGTGTTAATCGATTTTAGATGTGAGTGACAAAGCGCACTTCGGATTTTTACAGCCGGGGCATCAAAAGAGACCAGCAAAAGAGCATAAAGAATGGCATTGACTATGTAGAAAATAAATTCTGGGACACATAAGGCCGCTTGTTTTAATGGTACCACTCGCGTCTACGTAGCTTTCCCACGTTTTTCTTTTTTTAGAAAAAATAGAAGGCTCTACCATTGAAACAACACTCGTATTTCATTGTTACTGATTGGTCCACATTATTAGACTGGGATAGTATTCCGGAGAGCTGGAGAATCGTACAATATTACAGACTAGTGTATAAAGTTAAAAGTAAAAAAAGTGTTCCCTGCATCCCCATAATAGCTGGATGTTATATAATATCGATGCTATTTAGGGACGTAGATATAACGAAACACAAATATGATAAAGCAAATGCGCCACTAATCATTCTCGGTCTAACCTAGAAGAGAAATAGTGATGAAAAGTTTAAAAATAAATACCTTCTTTTTCGATCAAGAAGAAAGAAGAATTAGTGCGTTTAATGAAAATAAGCGTAAATGTTTAACTACGCAGAAATTGAAAAAAGAGAAAAACTTCTGAATAAGCGAGAATCAACAGACCATGTGAATGTTGCAGACACGCATATTTCAGATAGAGTTGATTACTTTTTTGGTCTCATATAATGACCGGAATTATAATTAAAACGAAAACAAAAACTGTTTACATTCCAAGGCAGAAGTTATGATTTGCGCAACGCAAACTAGTAAAGAAGAATGTAATATCTTGATGTTTAAAATTCCAGGAATGTCGATTTGTGACTATATAAGGGAACAATTAACAACAGAAAACAAAAGAGATAAGCGTGATTGACGTCTTGACACCTCTTCGTTGTTGAGCCACATATCAACCAACCTCTTACAACTAACGTCTCTCTCTCTTTGTCAATGTACTATAAGCTTAATTGTAGATAAAACTTATACTTTGAAATTCGTCTCTGCTGATTTTGAGAATAGCGATTAAACAATTATCAGCATTTATATTATATAAATTATATATACATTCAACAAAGCAACATGGAGTCAATAGGCAAAAAAAACCCAAAGAAATGACACGAAATAAATTCAGTAAAATTATAATTAATTACAGATATGTTAAAATGAAACGTAGTTATCGATTTTTGTTTTATATTAAAACAATATTAATACCTGTTTCTTTTTATTTAAGAAGAAGTTACTTACGAAATGCCAAGGAGTCACGCTAATTTGAATATTCCAGCAGCCTAAAGAATTATTAAAAATATTTTGAATAGTCGGATTTTACTGGTCAAAGTAAACAATATCGAGATTCCCTTTTCTTTGAATAGATTTAGGACACCAGGTAAAATATAAGCAAAGTTGCGGCAGTATTTCTTATTTATTTTAGAGATTTTGTGTAGTATTTAGGAAATAGTATGAGTTAACAATGAATTAATAAGCAGCAACTTAATTATACCCATGAAAGGAATAACACGATGAATGCGAATTGTGTTTGACAACTTAATTGTAGAAAAATTTTTTGTGAGAGTAAGAATTTAAGAAAATCATTTTTTATTTCGAGATGAATATAATTAATTATAAACGCTGATGACACGACCATCTACGGCAACACATCAAAGGCTGTAAATGACGAAGTTCTCTTTGATTCTTTCTCCTCTGATCTCGAGCGCGTGGTTCAGTGGGGGAAGATGTGGCTGGTTACCTTTAATGCATCCAAAACCAAACTCCTATCCTTACATCATCAACGCTCTGATCCCCAGCTGGCATCAATTGTGATGGATGGTTCTCGTCTGGGTGAGGCCCCGTGTTTTGACAAGCTTCTGGGTTTGACCTTTACTCCTGATCTGAAATGGAACAAGTACATCAAGTCTGTTGCCAAGGTCGCTGGGAAAATGGTGGGATCCTTCTACCGCTCCAGAAGATATCTCACTACTGATGCAATTCTCTATCTATATAAAAGCCAAGTACGTCCAAGGATGGAATACTGTTGCCATATCTGGGCAGGAGCTGCTAAAACAGCCTATCCTGCCTTGACAGAGTACAAAATAGACTTCGTGGCTTGGTGGGGATGCCCTTTTCTCTACCCTGCAACCTCTCTCCCACAGAAGAGACGTTGCGAGCCTATCCTTGTTTTATCGTTAGTTCCATGGCAGCTGCTCGTCTGAACTCCAATCTCTGGTCCCCCCTCGCCAATCTTTCACGAAAAATACTCGTCTAGCTGAATCCACTGTGAAAAATTTCCCCCACTCTATAGCTGTGTCTAAATCAAAACGCGGATTCCATGAACAAAGCTTCTTTCTTAGAACTGCACGCCTGTGGAACTCTGTTCCGTCTGCCTGCTTCCCACGGGACTACAACTTGGATGTCTTCAAGTCCAATGTTAACAAATTCCTAATGAACCGCCCCCGTAAGTAAACACTTCATCAAATCTCCACACTAACGTAATGTACTTACAATAACCCTTATCCCTGAGTGGCTTCCGGGCCTTGATAAGTGGTGATCACTGTGTAAAAAAAAAATTAAATAAATAAACGGCTAACAATTGTGAAGAGTTTCACGAAACACGCTTTACGAAGGGGTGTTCAGCTAAAATGTTTACTTTATTTTATATTTTATAAATAATAAGAAACATAATTTCATATTTTATAAATAATAAGAAACATAATTTCATATTTTATAAATAATAAGAAACATAATTTCATATTTTATAAATAATAGGAAAATTATTTGTCCATACATTGCAACGTATAAGAACAATACCTGTCTCAAACCGGGCGAAATTAATGCCCGAACTGATCAGTTTTGCAGCACGTCCTTTTACGAAAATAAAAATCAAAATATAATGATACAAAACTTTATATGTAGAACCCTTATTATAATTTTAACCAAAAGCTATTACTCTATTAGTTTTATTCTCAAAAATGTCTAAATTTTAATTCTTAAGTTTAAATAGTCTTAATAAATAATTAAAACGGAATGCATAATGCTGAATTGTTGTTTATGAATAAAATGCATTGCAAATCTGACATGTTTGATTTTCTTAATGAAAGGTTATGTTCGTATGATTGTGACCTTTCTTAAGGACAGGGATAAACTATTAAATATTAAACAAGAAACTGGTATATCCTGCAAACATTTCAGAATTCATACGCTTAAGGAACTCTAATTTATGAAAATCAAGACAACTACAATAGCAACTATTCGCCTTCCAGTTCTCCCCCCCCCCCCAAAAAAAAGCCTCTGGCCGGCTTTGGGTAGGATTGAAACCGCTATCTTCAGATATACGGTTTCAGGTGAGAATTGTCTGAAGATAGCGTTTTCAATCCTACCTAAAGCCGGCCAGAGGCTTACTTTGCCAAACCGGAAATTATGATCCGACCCAGATTGATTACATAAGCCCCTTAATATTCGATTCTCTTAAGCAGTTATAATATTACTATTCTGAATGGATGTCTATATAATGGTATATCTGAACCAACCGGGTAGTAAATAATTAGACGAACCTCAAAATAATGTATACAAAGAGATGTCTGTGTGTATGTTATGTATGTAAATAGATATATGTACGCTGTGTGTATCTATATCTAAAACACCATGAAATAAAAAAGGTAAGTACTGCAATATGTAGACACTCCTATTTCATTTGTATAACCTAAATGCTCCGAATCTGTTGTTATATTTTGTTATATATTGTTATATATCTATATAAACCGAAAGGGAGTAGTTGTTCAATCGGTTGATAGACCTATAGACTTAAACCTGGATTTGCTATAAGTTTCATCTAATAAAAACATAAAATATTGCGAAAAATAACAGATATGGGGGAGCGAATAATATTAGTATGCGTATATGTTGTTGCTAAGAAGAGTTATGTTGAGAATCCATTCATATCTATATCTACTTTAGATTTATCAGGGATATGTGAACGTACATAAGTGTGTATCTATGTAGATGTTTGTATATGTAAGTCTCTCTCTCTCTCTCTCTCTCTATATATATATATATATATGTATATATATATATATATATATATATATCGGAACTATTAAAATAGGTCGTCTTATATAGAGAGGAATAGAACAATTACTAGAGAGTATATGTGTATGCACATGTATGAATCTATATAAGATGTGTGTGTACGCCTATGTAAACTATAATAATACACTGTTTCATATAAAGCCGTATAATATTTATTGAATAAAATTTGTTAAATCATATTTTATTAAATTTTATTAAATTGAATGGGATTTATTAAATAGAGTTTTGTGTATATACCTGTATGACTGTGTATTTTTGCGTTGGGTGAGCAGATGAATGTATATGTGTAGCCGTATACGGATGTATGTATGGATATCTATATAATTTATAAGTTTATATTTATACCTATATGTATATGTATCTATACCTGTATGTCTGTATGTATGTACCTTATTGAAAGGTATATCCGATTGAAGTTTGAAGGTTCCCGATTAACAGTTTTATTGATACTGGTATAATAATGGGGATGGTATATAAAAACATGGAGGTGTATGGCTATTTATAATAAATATCTGTGTGGATATAGCTACATATATGAGTATCTATGTTAGAGTGTAATGGATGTGTTTACGTTTAATATAAATGGCTTTAACTGTATGTAAGCATTATATATGTGTGTGAGTATGTTTATATATGTTTATATGTACGCGGAGTTATCAAAGTAGGGAGTTTTATACATAATTTATGCATATTTTATACGCGCGGGAGTCGACAGACTGATTAAATTGTATAAATTCATATTTATATTTATTCAAGTTTTGTGCTTATAATTTATATTCCAGTGCGTATGTGTAAGTTGGATTTTAACAAACGTGTGTACCCACTATTAAGTGTATATGTATATATGTTTGTTTTGCTTCTAAAATAGAATGTGTGTGTAAACGAAGAATGCCGGCTAAATCCCAATGGGTGACAACCGGAAATATCTAAATTCTTTGGACCACAGGTCAAGCGAGACAAAATGTTGAATCCCTCGAGCATGTTAATACGAGTGACCAAAGAACGAGAATGATAAAAAGAATAATAAAAATAAAGGGTTAGGATATTAGTAAGATAAAAACCTGATCATTCTCCTACATATAACCCCCCACCCATATTAGATGACAAGATTTCTAAAGTTTGTAAACGAAATGAAGAAAAGTTTTTTTTTTGTGTCTTGAAATGTCAGTTTTCGAAGATAATTCATGACCTAAAGCATGGATGATTACAGAAACATGTATGCACATATGTAGCCATTAATGTTTGTAAAAATAAACTTAATATAAATTCATATATACAAATTTATACATACAAGTTTATATAGACATATATATATATATATGTCACCTGTCTTCCCCGAATAGCTCAATCTATTAGCACCTCATAGCACACCACACCCCTAAAAATGAGTTTAGAGACATATTAATAAAGAACACGGCCATTTTAACTGTCTCATATTGCGAGGTGCGCCTCCCGATCTTTGAGGCATTGTTAATCCACATTAAAAAACAACGATTAACCAGACTCAAAACGAAACGGAGGGCACGCTCAAGTGCTTTTGAGTATTTTAATGATTTTAAGCGATTTTAATCGCCTTTTAATCATCTTTTAATAGTCTTTTCACTTCATCTCGCTACTTTCATTTTTGAATTTCATTTTTATTTGTTACTACTCGCCTGAGGATGATCAATGGAGGTCGAAAACGTTCGCGATTATAGGAAATTACTTTTTTCACTTGAAAAAAAACGTTCGGAGAATGGTCCGACAAAGAGAAAAGGATGATTACTAGAAAAATAAGCAAGAGTTATCTGTGCTATTTAATGAAACCTGCATAAAAGAAAAAATGCTGCCTAAACATACTATTATATATATATATATATATATATATATAATCATCCACGTACCGTACAGTTTCGCAGCTCATCAGTGCGGCTAGACAGGCACCAACCTCAAGCCAGGATTGAAACCTGACCGTCTGTACGACAGTCAATGCCCCTAACCACTACGCTATCGGCGTCTGCTGCGTGATTATGAGTTTAACGATGTTTTGACATCGTCCGACCTAAGCTCGATTTCTTTACACAAAGAACGTCGCTTATACGCTAATGGTAATTCGTGTATCACTTCTCAATATGCTCAACTCAAGATGAGGAGCATCCACATACAGTACTGTTTCGCTTTCACAGCTCATCAGTGCGGCTAGACAGGCAACTACATCAAGTCAGGATTGAAACCCGGCCTTCTGTGCGACAGTCAAGGCTTCTAACCACTACGATATATATATATATATATATATTTGATAAATTACTAACTAGCTCTACCTACGTATTCAGCACTTTTTGAAGTAAATACTTAGTTTACGCATAAATCTATACTTTCGTATATTAATTTTATGTGAGTAAATTAAGTAGTTATATATATATATATATATATATATATATATATATATATATATATATGGTATTACCATTCACAATAATAATTATTAAATACCTACAGACACTAGTGTTTCATCCTTTCGGGAATCATCAGTGCAGAATGTCACGATTAACGCCAGTCGAGATTATATATATATATATATATATATATATATATATATATATATATATATATATATATATATACTAGATTGCCTGTGACCCGTTCGGTCAGTATGTTATATTAGCTATGGTATTAATGTATGAGCGTGACACTTGTGACGTAAAGAAAATAGTTTTTTGTGACATAACAGAAACATTTCTATGAAACTATATTAAAATGAAAAAAGAATATAGATAGATTTCTATAAGTCGTTCTGTTAATATTTGTTTATTTTTGAAAAAAAAAACCCAACCTGATAGCCATTGAATTAGAAGTGGTTTGCCATACTGATAGGAAAATATGCACTGAACAGATACCGTAATACTTAAAGTTAAATTACAATTTTTATATATCTTTTTTAAATGAAATTGTTAGGTCAAAGTACAGAATAGTTAAAACACTCTTCCCATGTTAAGAATGGCTTTTTAAATAGAAAATGAAAATAAAATATAAGTTTTTCATTTATTTTAACACTCGTGACCCATTGAGTAAAATATTTAATTTATATGTTAATAATAAGGTTAATAAAACTTATTAAGACAATTGGAAATGAACGATGTAAAAAAAAACAGCTGAAAGTATTAACAATTGTTTATTTTGATAATTTAAACGCGAAAAAAAAAAAACAATTTGGATGATGAAAACGCACACAGTAAAACAATACGTTTTATTGTCGAGTTGATTATTTACGCTGGTATGGGTTTACGTTTTTGTACGCAACCGGAGCTCGTAAACCGGATGTTGGGTTACAACAACCGTTACAAGGACATTTGAGTTTTATAATTATATATATATATATATATATATATATATATATATATATATATATATATGTACTAAGTTCAACATATCGCAGACTTAGCACTTGCATAAACTGACTTATCATTGGAAGATTTCCAACTAGATAAAATGTTACATGGGGATCGTCAGCTGTTTATTATGTAGTTGTCTGTTTAGAAGATTCAAAACAAGACATCTGTTTAATTCGTGGATCTCGAGTGAAAAATACCACTTCCTTAATAATAAAATGTCGACAGAATCTAGTTACTAATCAACATGTATAACTTTATATATATATATATATATATATATATATATATATATATATATATATATATATACTTGTATATCACCTGGCATTGTCTGGTCGTAAAATACGTTTAAATATGATATTTTGATTAATGCAGATTTCGTATTTATTATTATATTATATTGGACTTAGTATGCAGTAATAATTTAAAAAGTTAAAAAGAAAAAATAAATAACGACTCGGGCACCACCACCTAGAATCGAATCCAAAACGTTTAGCTTACGATTTACTTTTTCCTTTCGCGTTAATGCCTAGGCTATGAAGACATGTTTGCTGCAAGGCTAAAAATTAAAACATAAACCAAAAGTTATTACGTTGCGCACGCATATACGTTATGCCGTTGTTCAACCTCTACCCAGCAAATTCAATTTTTTAATCTTCACACTTTCGCGCCGATGTTCCCCTGCTAAAATCTGAATATAAAGTTTCGCATCGGTTCTAATACCATATATACTAAGTTTCATATTTGTAGACGAAAAACTGACAGAGCAGTTTGGTAGGCAAAGTTTTTAAACAAATATACATATGCATACATAAATATATATATAAAGAGATTTGTGTTTACTGTAACATTTTTATGCAAATATTACGCAAGTATGAATCATGTAATGGTTAACTAAAGATGATCATCCTATGAGAAAACCGAAGAAACTAATAGGCGATTAATTAAGATGAATTTGCATATTCTTTAATATGCAAATTAGCTAGATCTTTTGCAGATGAATGCAATTCCATGACCCGTATATAACACAGTTGTACTTACTTTTTTAAATAAATAATAAAAAGGATTCTTAATATAACACACACAAAAAATACATTTATAGGAGTATAAAGAATAATAATACTAATTAAACATTACTCTTACGAACAATTCTGTGATATGTTAGCATATAAAAATATATAGGAATAAAAATTCGTAAAAATCTTAAGTATTTTTGCTGCCAGTCAGACAAATAAAGGGAGGAAAGCTATAGAAATCTTAAAAACCTATTGTGTGAAGAAGCTTTGAATCGATCGATGGATGCTTCCGTTCAGTCTCGAAAGACAAAGGATACTCTCTGTAACGGTAGCTGCGCGTGTAATTGTGAGGCAAGGGTTGTGCAATCCACCAATGACACCAC
Organism: Euprymna scolopes; assembly: GCF_053919585.1. NCBI lineage: Eukaryota > Metazoa > Mollusca > Cephalopoda > Sepiida > Sepiolidae > Euprymna > Euprymna scolopes. The sequence continues at coordinate 12,907,129 of NC_136500.1, forward strand.
ACCTAAATCGACACTGCTTGAGTCCAGTGGCAAGGAGAACTACTAGACAACTGGAACAAATGCCGAGATAAGCAGAGAGCATTACAGCACATGGAATTCCCAAATGGTCATCCGTTTTAGTACTGACCAGGCTGAACGTTTCTTAACTTTGGTGATCTAACAGAAACCGGATGTCAACGTGATTGTGGCTGGAGTATTTTATATAAACAAATGCAGTTTCAATTTTTTTGTACATTTGTAACGTCACAGGGACAAACAAACAAAAATAAATAGAAAAGAAATTAAAAAATCTCACACGGAACTTTTTTAAATGCAAATGAAATGCATTTATTCGTGGTTCCTCCAAAACAACGCATTTCATTATATTTCCAAAGTCTTTTCGCACACACAAGTGCTTTTTAAAAGCCTCCGTCGCTACCATACCAGCACTTTCTCATTCTCAACCTTCACACGTCCATCTTTCCCGGTGCCTTGCTTCTCTCTCGATCGCGTGGTCTATTTTTCTCTCATTTTCTTGTGACGCAAGCTCGCACACCTTTGCTAATTTTCATATGCGCTTTAACGAAGCTGCTGATATTTTCACATGCGCCCATACGCGTATTAACAAAGGTCACCATACTGCAGACTTGACATTTGCATAAACCAACTTACGGCTGAAAAATTCACAATTACAACAGGAGTTGCAACTACATAAAAGGGGAAAATAAACAAGTAAACCTTACTTTAATTGTAAACGGTGATCATCAATCGCTAAGCATGTAGCATATAGCTGTGTTGGAGATTTAAAATATAAGACAGCTGTTAAATCCATAACTCTTTACTAAAATAATCAAAAACATTATACGTTTATGAATAAGTAAAAATTACATAATAATAATCATAAAACAGAGTCACATCTAATACGACGATGAAATGCGACACTTGACAAAAATGATTGTTGTTGTTGAATTTTTTGAGATTAAGTAAATCATTTTTCCTCGAATCATATTACCGTTGGCATTATATACAATAGCGTCCAAAACTACGGGACAAAATTTTAAACCCTAATATTTGTTAGAAATAACAACTGTGAAAAGCTGAAAGTTTGAGAAAACAATATAAACAGTATGCTATATTCAATTTTTTTATTTCCTCTAAAGAATAAGTCATTTGTAAACGTTGCATCAGCCGGCACCATGGCGAAACAAAAACTTTATTAATCTGCGAGTCAAGCTATTGTAAAGCTACATAAGGAAAAGCACACCATTAGACTAGAAGGGTGGCAACAACAAAAGAGAGCAGACAGGTTCATGGAAGAACTGAACCAGAGCTACATTGACAAGGAGGCCTCACTACAATGGCTTAAAAGTGACAAGTTTACATTTGATGAAGAACGATTAATTATAATTGCACAAGACCAAGGCTTACTCACAAATGGATTTAAGAAAATGGCTGGTCTACAAAAAAACGACCAATGCAGATCCTGTCACTCAGCTGTTGAAAGCCCAAGCCACCTAATGTCTGGATGCAAGATCCTTCTAGCCGATGGTCATTACACTGCTCGCCACAACAAAGTATGTAGATACTTACATTGGAAGATTTGTGGAGAGATGCAACTAGATAGGTCGTGGAACATCTGGGAACATGAACCACCACCGATAGCATCAAATGGAAAAGTGACAGTCTTTTACGACAAAGACATACAGGCAGGCAGATACATAAAAGACAAGGCCATCAAGCCAGATATAGTAATATGGAACAAGCCCGAAAGGACTGCACTCATTATTATTCCAAACGACTTTGGCCTTATTAGAGCAAAACGGGGAAAAATAACAAAATATCAGGACCTAAAAAATGATCTAAAAACATGGTCTCTGAAAGAAATAAACATTATACCAGTTGTGATAGGAGCAACTGGCCTAATAAAAAAGAACCTTCAAAAATACTTAGAAGCAATCCTTGGAAAACCAAGCTGTAAGGAAATACATATAGCAGCCATAAAGGGAACAGTGTCTATTCTTAAAAGAGCCCTCGGATGTAAATTTAAACTATAATAGAATCAAGTGTTAGTCCCATGAAGGAACCCCTTGATCTCTTCAAACTAACAAAAGTAAAATAATAAAAAATTAGAGAGATTTAAGAGAAAGTGAAACGCTCCAAAAGTGTTGTAGGCAGGGTTTTTAATCTTACAATGATACTGGCAAAATAGTTAGTGCTTTTAAAACCGGCAGACCCCGAAAACTTCAGCAAGAGAACATCGAATAATGCAGCGTATGCCATTAAAGAACCGATTTAAGTCTTGGACAGAAATTAAAAGGTTATGAATAGTACCTCATGTGTTAATGTGTCAAGACAGACTGTTTCTAGAACACTGCAAGAAATAGGGCTGTTTTAATCAACTCCCAGGGAAGAAACCACTTGTTAGTTCGAAGAATAAAAAGAATAAAAAGAAGAGATTAGAGCTTGAAAACAGGTATGTAATTTGGACACATGAAAATTAGGGAAAAAGTATTTTTAGTGATGAAAGCAAGTTTAATTTATTTGGAAATGATAGAAACACCAATGTAACGAGACGTATTGGTGAAAGATTAAGTGCAAAGTGTACTAAGAAAACTGTCAAGTTTGGTGGCGGAAGCGTCATGGTATTTGAGAATGTTTTCTAGCCAAGGTACAACGCCTCTTGCCCGGTTACAAACTCGTGTAAACGCGCAGATCTATAAAAACATTGTTCAAGATCATGTTATGCCAATCATACAGAAATCAGGTTTCGATAGGGGTACCTTTATGCAAGATAATGCCCCATGTCACAAGGCAAAGGTGGTAATGAGTTACACTAGCGAGCAAGATTTCGAAATTATGGATTGGCCACCGCAAAGTCCTGACTTAAATCTAATAGAAAATCTTTGGAAGACCTTAGCAGTGAAAGTTATGGAAAGAAACCCCACTAACACGGAGGATTTTGGGGTGAAGCTTCAAGAAGAATGGTCTAAAATTAGTATCGAGGATTTTCAAGAACTGATTCGTTCTTGTAGTCGAAGATGTGCAGTTGTTATTGAGAGCAAGGGCTCATTTAGTAAATATTGATTGTACATGTATTTTTATTGTTTTTTGGCTGTTTACATTGTTTTTCTAATTTTTGTCTCTTACTTTTGGACGTTCTTATCTAAGGAACTGAAAGACGGTTTTTCTTATTGACTGTTGGTTACCATAGCAACCAAATCTGTTTGCCTTCCTTGCAATGTTTTCATTCATTACATCTACATTGTTCGCCTTGCCGCCACGATTACGTCGATTGTGCTACTACTGTCGCTAATAATTCATCGCTGTTCTGATTTGTCGCTCCGCTGTACTGTCGTTGATAATTCACCGTCTCTGTGCTCAATTGCTAACCGACCTTTCGTCTTGGCTCGCCGGCCAAAACTGACTGCTGACTATTTATTTATTTATTTATGCATTTTATATTTAGTTGGTAATAATTTGCTTAATGGATTGTTGACAAAACATAGTCTGAAAAAATCATTGATTACATAGAAAAATGCGAGCATGAAAAATAATATAGTTAATATTAAACTTAGAGATGTGGAGAACCAGTTGTTAAAACTGAAAGCGAAAAAGACAAGATATTCTAGTAAAAAAATATAATAAATTTATAACTTAAAATATTGCACCATTAAGAATTGATTATATAATGTTAAATTGAATTTTTTGAAAATTCTTAATGCTGCAATATTTTAAGTTTTGAATTTATTATATTTTAAACTAGAATATATATATATACATTAAGGAGTACTCGACATTCCACTGAAATATGTATGCACGTATGTAGTTAATAATGTTTGTACAATAAACATAATATATACTTGTCCTGTTCTCCATCGAGTACTACCAACAGGCGGAAATAAGTTCAGTGCATCTAGCGAGTTGAGGTCAATGGTTAGCTCCCAAGTCAAAACACCAGAAGCCAGTGTACAATTGTTAGATGAAAACTACATCACCTGTTCGACTCAGAGATTTCGAATCAATTTGCGGCGAGGAAGCAACCGTTTCCAACATGCCAACGATGTAGGAAGCTTAGAGAGTTTTCCTCGAGACCTGTCCGTTCGTTAACTTAATTAATAAGAAAAGCAAGTAAATCATTTTGCTATCTTCTTTTGTAAACATCTATGTCCTCAATTAAACCTTTAAACCGCCAACAAGTCTCCTTTTGTTTTCATGCATAAACAGACACTAAATGATGTAACAATGAAAAGAATGAGCACATAGAATGATGCTATATAAAGAAACTGGTGTTGTATTTTAACGTTTTGTTGAATATTTACTGAAATGTTTGTAGTAATAAAATAGTTGATTTACAAGAGTTAAACAAATATTTTCTTGTTAGATTATACATACGGTAATTTCTTGAATTGTTGTAAAATTATTTACTATTTTTGACTGAAACAAAGTAATAAAGTCGGACAAGTAAAAATAGTTTGGGGCGAGTAAATTTTCCCTCACACTTGACCGGCGGTCGAGTGATTTTTTTTCAAATCGCAAAGGCTGTATATATATATATATATATATATATATATATATATATATATATATATATATATATAGCCTTTGAGATTTGAAAAAAAAATCACTTGATATCACTATATATATAAAGAAGCCATCACTTATCAAGGCCTAGATACCACTCAAGCAGAAGGGTTAATGAGTTTACGGAAGTCAATGGGAAAATATCGTATTAATCGTTAGTAATGAAAATTTGTTAAATTGGATTACTTAAAGGGATGGTTTATCAAAAACTTGTTTATGTTGGACTTGAAGACGACCATATTGCAACCAGTTTGAAAGCAGGAAACGGAACAGTTCCATAAGTATGCAGTTCTAAGAAATAAGCTTTGTTCATGGAATCTACGTTTCGGTTTAATCACAGATAAAGATTCGTGGGAATTATTGATAGTGGTTTCAGCTAGACGCGTTTTTTTTTCGTGTAAGTTAGGCAAAGGCGGACCAAAAATTGGAGCTTAGACGAGCAATTGTCATGAAAATAACGAAAAGTTGAGACAGACTCGCAACATCTCTGCTATGGGAAAGAGGTTGTAAGGGAGAGAAAAGGGCATCTCCCACTAGGTTACGAAGTTTATTTTGAACTCTGCCAATGCAGGATGAAGTTCTTCTAGCAGCTCATACCCATATGTGGAAACAGTACTCCATCCTATGACGTACTTGACTCTTGTACAACTAGAGAAATGCATCAGAAGTGCGATATCTACTGGAGCTGTAGAACGATCTCACCATTTTGTCAGCAGCCTTGACAACGGATTTAATTTACGTTTTTCGTTTTAGACCAAGAGAAAAGGTCGGATCCAGAAGCTTGTAAAAACATAGAGCTTTCCCAAGACGAGAGCTATTCATTTTAACTGGTGCCAAACGGGAATCAGAGCGTTGATGATGTAAAGATGGAACTTGATTTTATATGCATTGAAATTAACCAGCCACCTCTTTCACCATTGCACCACGTCTTCAGGATCAGAGGAGAGTGAATTAGAGAGAACTTGATCGTTTACGGCCTTTGAAGTGTTACCATAGATGGTAGTGTCGTCAGCATAAATGTTTACGAATGATCTTAGGGTGTGATTTGGGAGATCATTGATGTAGATCAGAAAGAGAGTTGGGCCCACTATGGACCTATCAGGGACTCCAGCATTAATATTGTGAGCTTCTGATTTCTGCTCATCAACCACTATTCTTATGAATCTATAAGAGAGAAATGATTTCATAATTGAAAAGACATTTGCAGATATACTGTAGCTGGAAAATTTTATGGAGTAGACCTTTTTTTCCATACAGATGATAACTAATGACACTCTCCCACTTATTAATTACTGCAATATTGCAATAAATGAATAATTTAAAGAGTATTATCTGTTCTTGGTCAGAGGAGGAGAAATCATTCGAAGTACTGCTCATCTGTTCAGTGTTTTTTCTGTCGAACTCGGAGAATTTGC
>NC_136500.1:12915603-13060603 GCF_053919585.1 Euprymna scolopes
ACAGGACCAAATTTATAAAAAAAATAGGTTGACAAAAAAGAAATGGGATACGAAACTCGGTTTAATGAACCAAGTACGGTAAATCTATAGAAGAAATAAAATATTCTGTTTTATCCCCTCGACGTACATCCCCCAACAAACCCGCTTATCAAGCCCCACCCCTTCACTGTAAGGGTTGTTAGAAACCGGAAAACCTTCTACTCAAAGAGCTTCTTCTTTCGGGCTGCTAAACTTTGGAATTCCCTCCCTACTTCCTGCACCCAACATCTCGTTCATTTCCTTAATCCCCTGTATACATGCCCGATTTAATACATTTTAACGTTCCGCTTTGCACATCGATGAACAAGCACACATATGCTAATTCAGGATCTTTCATCTATTCCGCCCGAATGGATCAAAGTGAATTGTAAAGTGCATTGTGATGATGACTGAATTTACGCATTCATAATCTGGAAGTTTCAACTCTCTGTTGCAGATATTGACAACCTGCGACTCTAAGAAAGCAACCCCTATCATGGACGTGCATCAAAAGCAGAAATGCGTCATTGAGTTTCTTTATTTAGAAAAAAAATTTAATCGATTAACATTTACCGGCGCCTGTTGAGTGTTTACGAAGCTGATGCTGTTGATATATGCATATTTAGGAGATGGATTCGTCGATTTCAGAGACAGATATGAGTAACAAATCGCTACTTAACTTTTATGATGAAGGCACCAAAAGAGGTTGGCAAAAATGCATTCATAATGATGGTTATTATGTAGAAAAAAATTGAAGAACAAATGTAACTCGTTTAAATGGTGCCACTCCCGTCGACGTTTTCAAAAAATAGGAGGCGTTATTTTTAGAACAACCCTCGTACATTGACACCAATAACCATGAGGAAAACCTGGACTTTTCTGTCATATTAAGGCAGCCATCTTTTTTTTTTTCTAACACAGCTATGAAAAATATGTATAATTTTACTCAATTAAAGTGCCGGAACAGCCAATAATTACTGAGATGAATTGCTTTGAAAAGTGGTTTATATTATAGTTTTAGGTTTCCGATAAACAAATACGAAATCTTCGCTAGATGTGCATTAAAAAATGTAATATATAAGTTGTCTGCTTTGCGCTTTGTAATGCATTTCAAAGTAGTTTTATAAATATATTTAAATTAAATTCTCGTGATAAAATACTTTTTATTGCAAATCTGAATTGGATAAAGTTAATTCAAATTCATATTTTATGCAAAAAAAAAAAGCTGATTAAGTTCTATTTTGAAAGTTTCAAAAGTTTAACTTGATAGTTATAGATAAAACAAATTACAGATAAACTATTGGTTAATCTTGATTGTTATAAATGTCGCCCTTGCTCGGTTTCATGGAAAGCTTCGTTGTCAAGGAACTGAATCGCGGTCTTGGTGATTAGTCTATCTCGATAAGATAACGACCCGGGCGACCGGTCACTGTGGAAAATATCCCACCTGTATTCTCAAGACGGTTGGCAACTACTGATTTGGGGAGGGTGTAGCGGATATTGTAACTTAATTGCATCTAAGAAACATCATCATCATCATCATCATCTACTTCTTCATCCTCTGTCTTCTTCTTCTTCTTCTTCTTCTTCTTCTTCTTCTTCTATAAGAAATTATATTTCTATTATAATAACTTGTTTATTTATTTAAATTTACTGGCAGACCGCCTGTCATTGCTCGGACGTTAAATACGCTTAAATATGATATTTTAATATATGTAGATTTCGTATTTATTATTATAAGAGCCGATACTCTACCAATTCTTATACTGTACCCAATATATAGTAGTGATTTCAAAAGGTTTTTAAAAATATGATTTGGATGCTATCAGCTAGAATCGAAAATAAAACATAATTTTCCAGCCGTATTCGTTACCATCTGAGATAAATACGTACACATTCGAAAACTAAAACAAATAACGTTGTTAAATGTATAAATAAATGTAAATGTAGATTTGCGCATGCGTAGAAATAACACATTTAGTGTACTTACATCTGCCAAGTTCCAACTTTAAAAAAATTATAATCCATAAGCATCTAATTTCACCGGCTAAAGGCCAAATCTAATTTATTTCGCATGTCGAAATCCTCTATATATCAAGTTTTAAATCTGTAGACAAAAAATTGATAGAAAAGTTGGTAGGGATCCTTCCTCAGACAGCCAGACAGATATTTTTAACACTAGATATATTTAATTATCACAAGCCAAAACGCCATGCAAAATGGCTTGGCTGGAAACTTTATTCACAAATCGTAATTGGTAGTCTTAATTGTATTACATCCGGAACCACAACAACTCTTCATATCAAATTTGGTTCAATTCTAACTGTGAAAATGAAATAAACTTACTTAAAACAACAACAAAACAATTGAAAAATCACTTATTGTAAGCAAAAATTCACTAACAAATTAAAGACTTATCCGATCTTAATGAATTGGGATATGCTTGGTTCGTTTTTTTTTTTTTTGGTTTTTTTTTTGTATTATTTATGTCATTCTGACCACTGTTCTTATCTTGGATGTAATTACCATAATATTTCGACCAATAGATTCCCTGATTTTCTTCAGATGCTTTTTGTAGAACTCGAAAATCTTTATGTCGAACTTGGGAATTTGTACTAAATTTCAAACTGATTCCTTTAATTAATGCACAGGTTAACTTGAGAAAAGTCCTAAGTAATTCGTTTACTAAAGGATGTAAGTGTTTAGTGTAATCTGTTCTAAGTGACAATCTGCTTTAATCTTTCGTACCGGCAATATCAAGAACAGCTGACAGAACGAAAGAAATCCACATAATGTAGTATGTGCGTATATGATGTGCTTAAAGAGATTCATGATTGGGTCCTTCGTTGTTTCATCTCGGAGTTTTATGAATGAGAAGTTGATGGTTGAGATGGTCTGAGTCCCATGGACTTGTTTCTATGCTATCCACCCTCTCGTCTAGCTTAATTGGTTTGTTGTTTTCGGGGTAGGCAATCAACTAAGTGTGTCGGCAAGGATCATTTAACTACTTGGTCGATATAGGTTTCCCTGGGATCTTCAATAGCATTCGTTGTATCTGGTGTGTTGCTGAATGCAATGGTTTAACACATATTGTAACCAGTGGCTTATGGTCTGTGATGATGGAAAGATTTGTCCTGTAGAGGTACGTATAGTATTACTGAATACCATACACAATTACCAACATCTCTCGTTCGATATTACTGTATCTAGTTTGTGTATAAATTAATGTTCAGAATCCAAATGCAATAGGTTTGCCATCTTGGATCAGTGATCTTCTACTATATATCCACCTTCAGTGCTGTGGGTTTAGTCTGACGTATTATGAAATGCATGTTTCGTCGATAATCATTTTCTTGAGCTACTTGTAGCACTTCAGATGGTCAGGGTCCAAAATCCATAATCTGGGATTTAAGAAGACCGCGCAATAATGAGCCTTTTTAAGAGAGTTTAGAATATATTTTGAAAGGTAATTTCGTGTACCTAGAAAACGAAGTTTCTCTTTATTTTGTGAGTTTTGCATTTGCTTGATGTCGCGCACCTTGTTCGAGTCTGGTTTACTTCCAGTTGAGATGCATAAAAACACATACGGGGCTGCTTTATGAAACATGTTTTGGTGTTGAATACAAGTTCCGTTTCGGCTACTCGAGCCATAACGTCGGGAACCTTTTTGTCATGGTCCTCATTGTTTTGGCCAAATATGACTACATCATAAGCTATGCTGGCCAGGCCAATTACGCCTTCCAGGATTTGGTCCATTTTTGCTTGGAAGATATCTTGTGAGCCATTGAGACCAAACAGTAGACGCTTCCAGCATACTCGTACAAATGGTGTCCTGCAGGTTGTCAACAGTTGTGATTCCTCATGAAGGCGGATCGATCAGTATTCCGCCCTCACATAAAGTTTACCTAACAAAGGTTGGATGTATCTCTTCTACTGTCGATATTTTGTGCAGACATCTTTTGAGGATGGTATTGAGTTTATGTGGATCCATGCATATTAACAGGAACCCATCTTTCTTTGTGCTGTATTCCAAATTGGAGCACGAATCTATGTGTTCCTCAACTTTCCGAAGCACATTTTCCTCAAGGAACCTGGTAATTTCCTCTTTTAAATTGTCTTTTAGATGTATACTGTATTTGCGTTGAGGGTCTATGAAAGGGTCTGCATCTTCCTTTATTTTAGTGTACCCCCATTAATATTTCCAATTCTATCAAACTGCTTGGGGTATTGTGACATAATTTGGCTGATAGAAAAGATAAGTGTATCTAAACATTTTTAAAGGTGTTCACACGTATGGTTATTAGCGTCAGGTTTTCGCATGGAATCCCTACGACTGCAGGTCCTGGTACTCCCACAAATTAAAATGATGTTTTCGTCCATTCTGAGTCTCTATACCAACATAGAAATCTTATGGTTCCAAGACATCGAATTCGGTCACCTCCGTATGCGGTGTGTTTCACATGAGGCCAGTGTCGTAGAATAGAGAGAGCTTTTTGTGATGTTCCGTACATCTGCTGAAAAGTTCTCAGTTGGGGGTGCCGGATGACCCAGAATCGATTTTCATATGCAGAGTGTTGCATGTTCTGCATTTCAGGTGAGGTGGTTTGATATTCAGGGTCGTGTAGGCTTCGTCTCTGGTTTCCCTGATAATACTATCCATGCATTTAGCACTGATAGTTTGAGAGAAGAAACTGCTGTAAGCAATCATTTTCTTCACTTTTAAGTATCAGTCGATGTTTTCCTTTTGTCTCCTGTATTCAGTTTTCCTTGACGATTGGTACCGCTATGTGCGGGTCTTGCTCTTTTGTCTACTTTTCTTTCTATATTCCATTGATTTCATTTTTCTGCCTTCTCAACCACCAATATCTATGGCTAAAGATACATTACCTGAAAGTACTTTTGTTCAAACTCCTCAGCTTAACGTTCACAGGGAACATGAGTTGGAACAGATACATTGAGAGCATTACCAAAGCCGCTGCGAGGAAGATGGGCTACCGTGCTAAAAAGTTAATTACGCCTGAAAGTATCCTGCACCTCTACAAGGCCACCATTCGCCCATGTATGGAGTATTGTTGTCATATTTTGGCTGGTGCATCTGCTACCAGTCTCTCGCTCCTAGGCAAGGATCAAAAGAGAGTCGCCAACTTGTTAGGTCTTGAGCTGTCATCTCAGCTTCAACCTCTGTCCCATCGATGAAATGTTGCATCCCTCTTCCTCTTCTACAAATATTTTAACAGTGGATGCTCTGACGAACTGTAAGCACTTGTACCTCTTCGACCTAAATACCTCCGACAAACCTGACGAGGAACAAAATCTCACCCCGACACAATAGAGATCCCTAGAAGTTAGAAGGCTTTCTATTCTAATAGTTTATTTCCCAGAACTGTTAGACTCTGTAACTCACTTCCGAGTTCAGCTTCCCCAACTGTACTGACATGCAGAAGTTTAAGTGCAATGTGAAAAGATATCTTGCTACTCAACTCCCTTCATAATATCCATGAAACTTATGTCGCCGATTGTAGCCTCCACACATTCTATTCTCTAACTTTCCAAAAGCTACAGCAGCCTTCTGAATTCGTTTGTGGATTTCAGTATCAAGAAAGCCATCCTTTGACAGAGAACTACAAACGTAGACAAATGAATCGACTCTTCCTAGTCTAGCACCACAAATCATAATGTTCGGCTCGCGTATGACTGGCCCGGTGCAGGAGTGAACATCGCCTTGGTTTTAGACAGACTGATCTTCAGACCAACCCGCCCTCCGTGGCACGGGGGATAAGATCAAACCATCTTAGACCCCGACATAGATAAGGTAGGAGGCGGAGCTAGAGGATCGGAGAGGTGCGAGTCCAGCCTGGCTGATCTGATGGCTAGATGCGGTCTGGTCGACAGGTTTCGGTTCGAGCATCCAGGGCGGGAGATGTTGACGTGGACCAATAGTGTTTCCTCCTATCCAAATACCTATTTGGACAGGATGTTAGTTAGGAGAGGCGAAGTAGACTTCTTATCTTGTCCCACGTTCACTTGGCTAGGCCAGACGGACCATAAATTAGTTATGGCCCAGCTGAAGCTAGGAAATAGGCCTAAGTTAGCGGGGTACTGGAAGTTAAACACCTCCCTTCTGGAGATACAAGACTTCCAAGATCAGTTAAGAGAATTGATTAAAAAGGCACTAGTGGGGGCGGTTACCGGGAGTAAGTGGTGGTTAGGTCTCAAAGCCAAGATCAGAAGCTTCTCCGTCAAGTATGCCCAGCGCCTCGCACTAGATAAGGCCACGACGAAGAAGAAGCTAGAGCAGAAACTAGTCCAGGCTACGGGGGAGGGTGATAGAGTTAGTCAGGAACTAGCTAAGCAGGACCTTCTACGCGAGACTAGCGAGCGTTACGAAGGCCAAGTAGTTAGAGCTAGGCTTAGAAAGATAGGCAACGAAGCAGTCAATTCTGATGCAGACGTGCGCCGTGAGGTTTCTAGGCGTGGCTCGGACAAATACATTGCAAAAATAAAACATCCGAATGGACGCACCCTGGAATCGACTCGGGAGATCTGCGAGGGGTTTCGAGAACATTTCGAGGAGCGTTTTACGCAGCAGCCCGATCTTCCGGTCCTTGAGTTTAGCGACTATTTGGCCGACTCTCCCCGCCTCGAGGCGGCTAGAGCGGCTGGTTGCGAGGGCCGGGTGACGGAGCAGGAGGTCTTTACTGCGCTGAAGCAGGTCAGCTGTGACAGATCGCCAGGACTTGATGGTCTGCCATACGAACTGTACTTGAGGCTGTCGCCCATGTTTCTGCCTCTTCTGACGGATATGTTCAACCATTGGTTTGCTCAGGGATCCATCCCAGGGCAGGTGACCAAGGGAGTGATCACATTGCTGAAGAAAGGTGACGGGCATGGAGGGGAAGAGTTAGACGACTACAGGCCCATAACTCTGCTAAACACAGAGTTGAAGATTTTGGCCAAGGTCCTGTCGAATCGGCTGCAGGTTGTTATCGACGAGTTGGTTGAACCGGAACAGAACTACGCTGTGAAGGGGAGATCGATTCAGAACAACTTGCACCTGATCCGCATGATCCTAGAGGGGGGAATAGATGACGACACGGAAGCCGCGCTGATAAACTTAGATCAGTCCAAAGCTTTCGATAGGGTCGACCATCGTTTCCTGGCATCTGTCTTAGAGGCCGCCGGTTTTAAACCGGACTTTTGCAAGTGGATCTCCATAATGTATCGACAGCCCATGGCTGTCGTGCAAGTGAACGGAAAGCGCTCGAAACCCTTTGTTATCTCTCGGTCGGTTCGTCAGGGTTGTCCGCTGTCGCCCCTGCTCTATGTCCTGGCTTTGGAGCCTCTTCTCCGCAAGCTGAGACATGGGGAGGCAAATTCGGCCCTGCGCGGAATGGCTCTGCCTGGCGGCTCAGCTGCCAAGGTATCCGCGTTCGCCGATGATGTCACGATCTTCGTGTCGGGCTTCAGAGACATTGAGGTCGTGTCGGAGGCACTCACACAGTACGAAAGAATTACAGGGGCCAAGATAAACCGCAACAAGTCGGTAGGACTGCGGTTGGGCGCATGGAGTGGCAACGCAAACCTCCCTGCGCCCTTCAGCTGGACAGATGGCCCGGTCCGGATCCTCGGCGTGTGGTTCGGACCGGGTCTCCAGCTTGACAAGAATTGGTTGGAGGTACGGTCAAAGGTGGAGGCTGCAGTCAATTCGTGGCTTCCTAGGAAACTTTCCTTAAAGGGTAGAGCTGAGGCGTGCGCCACTTATGTCTTTCCTCTCATCCTTTACCGACTGGCCATACTTCCCCTGCCTGCACAACACCTAAAAGCTCTTGTCGAACACTTGTCCTCGCTCCTTTGGGACAGAGGAAGACACTGGGTGAGCAGACAGGTCTGTATTCAACGTCCGTGTGAGGGAGGCTTGGGAATGCCGGACTTGAAGTGTCATCGAGATGCTGAGAGGCTGGCCTTCCTGAGCCACTATATGCAGGAGGACCAACCGTGGCACCCCGTGGTTACTGCCGCCTTCCCCGACCTCGTTCTCGACCCTTCCATCGAGAGCCGTCGCAGGCCGCGGGGAGAATCTGCCTACATGAAAGAGTGCCGAGCCGCGCTAAAACGACTACCAAGGTCCAGTGACCTTGTGACTGCTACCCGTAGGGAACTCCACAGGGATCTAGTGAAGGGGGCCGCTGACGACCCGCTATGCGCGCGTTTGGGGTGGCAGCAGAGTGAGATCCGCTCCGCGTGGAGCTGGGCGCCAGGTTCGAGTCATCTGAACAATTCGGAGTTCTCTCTGACCTGGCGATTGGCCCGAAATGCACTTCCACTCAACAACATACAATGCAGTTCTGGGTTTCTGGAGTCGCCTGATTGTCCCCGTTGTGGGACAACGGCCGTGGAAACTACGGATCACGCTTTCTTCGATTGCCGCGAACTCCGCCAGTACTGGTCGTATGTCAGTGGGGTGACGGCTCGCATCGATCCTGAGCATCCTCGCCCAATTACTGTATCCAATGTTGTGGACAACGTGAGGCCGCCGTGGGACCGGGAAAGACAAATGGTCTACGTTACGATCCTGGCCGTGGCGAGAATGGTGATTTGGACGTCGCGTCTGCAAGGTTGCCGGGGGGTGTTGTCTTTTTCTGATCTAGATCTGATCGCGTTCTTTAAACACCAACTACGGGTGAAGATCAGATGTGATAGAAGAAGGCTGCATCGCGCGGTATTTGACAGAAGATGGATACATGTGGCAAGTCTGTGTGTACGAAGAGGAGCCAAATTTGAATACGTGTTCCCCGCCTAGGTGTGGAACGCGCAGTTCTGTAAAGTTAAATTAAACAAGTAGTCTCTCAGCTAGCTGAGTGTGTGTTCCATCCCTCCCCGATTAGGAAGCCTCCAAGATCCCCATCCCCTCTTACCTGCAATTTTTGTTTTCACCCCTTCCTCTAAATTTTACCCATCTTGGAGAAAAAGAAATACAAACTAACCTCCATCCCTTACCCACAAAATTTTCTTTTCTCCATTCACCCCCATCTAGAGGGCATCCCCACCTAGAGACTGACCCGCAGAAGCGAGGTTCCTTTTACAAACCTAGTGGAACGGGCAGTCTATCAACTAGACGGGGTTGGGAGGGTCCTACTAATCACCTTTTGTTTTTTCTTCCCCCTCCCTCGACACAAATGAATTATTGTTACCATTTTATTGTTATCTTTTTTGTTTTTACACGTCAATAAAAAATGTTTTAAAAATTGGGAGTTACTAGGACGTCCCCCAATATGAAAGGGTGAATGCGGTATTATGGTGAAAGAAGATACTAGCTGGGAGAAACTTTTGACTTTGTTTAGTTCTGGAGTGACAAGGATGACCAACGACCCCCAAAATCCCCCCTTTTGAGTTGGCCATGTGCCTAAGTTTTTTGTTCATCGTTGATTTTTTTCTGTATTTTTTTAACATGAATAAAAGATTTAATATCTCAAAGTGTAGTATCTGTTCCGGCAGATACTGCAAGCAAAGACCATATGTGGGGGCGACCCCACATATAAGACCTTGGTCAATGTAGGGGCAACCCTTCATACCAATTGTCACTATCCAGCTCCCTTACTCCCCGGGGAGTTGGACCCCATTTCCCCTTAACTCCTCACATTAAAAATCGGCCTTGTGCCTAATTTGCTCGGTGGGGGAGCAAATAAATACCATCTGTTCCGACAGATACTGCACTTAAGATAATTTGTACCAGTCAATGGAGGGGAAACCCTCTATACTGGGACAATTATTATTTTTGGTAACCAGAGTGCCCCCTTTTTGCCTACTTTTAGGGGAGCTGGTTTTTACCTCACATTAAAAACGGCCTTGTGCCTAATTTGCTCAGTGGGGGAGCAAATAAATACCATCTGTTCCGACAGATGCTGCACTTAAGATAATTTGTACCAGTCAATGGAGGGGAAACCCTCTATACTGGGACAATTATTATTTTTGGTAACCAGAGTGCCCCCTTTTTGCCTACTTTTAGGGGAGCTGGTTTTTACCTCACATTAAAAACGGCCTTGTGCCTAATTTGCTCAGTGGGGGAGCAAATAAATACCATCTGTTCCGACAGATACTGCAAGCAAAGACCAGCTATGACTAGTAAAGACCATATGTGGGGGTAACCTCACATATCTGAACTTGGTCAAGGTAGGGATTACCCTACGACCACAGTTACTATCCAGCTCCCATTTCCCACCTCTCGGGAGCAGGATCCCCCTTTCCCTCCGCCCTCCCTCCATCTCCACATTAAAAAACGGCCTTGTGCCTAATTTGCTCAGTGGGGAAGCAAATAAAAAAAAAGTGCAGGAATCAGCAAAGCAATTCATTATATGCTGCATATCGGCCTCAGTGCGCGATAAAAAAACAGCATCGTCTGCATACAGTAGATCTTTAACTAAGACATGTTTAAGGCTTGGTTCTGGCAACGGAAAATTGTCTAATAAAATCCCAGTTGACAATGGTGTCAAACAAGGTAGTATTCCTGTCCCTACTCTGTTCTCTATATTTTTTGCTGCTCTACTTGCTCATGTGTTTCAAGAATTTGATAATGGTGTCATGTTAAGGTTTCGAACCACAGATCTAAATTTTAATATATATATATATATATATATATATATATATATATATATATATATATATATATATAAAATTGTCACCCATCTGGTACTTCCAGGTATTGTATGTGCTCTCCGCTTATCTCGGCATTGTATTCAGTTGTCCTAGACCTCTCCTTGCCACTGGACTCAAAGCAATGCCGATTCAGGAGAGGTGTGGTTGAGATTGCGCAACCCTTGCCACACAATTACACGTGCAGCTGCCCCTACAAACACTAGACTAGTACCCGTCGTTGACTGGGTTCAAAAACAGCCTACAGAAAATGGACTCTGATTTATGAAAGTATGATAGGTTATAAAAAGGAAGGATTGTAAAGAGATAGCTTCGAATTTGGAGGTATCAAAACTAAAGCAAAATATGATGAAATTAAAAATAAAATAGATAAACCCATAATTTATTATACCATACCTGTTCACACTGAAACACTCATCACAATATTTTGTGGATCTATATTAAAAAACCTTGTTAAACTTTGTGACATATTCCCATTCTATAAAGGTCAGGCGCGAACGAACACCCCGTAACTTTTTTATACCATATTTCTTCAAACTGAAACATAATTATCAAAGTATACTTACGCAGATAGATATGAAAAGTCTTCATTAAAGTTTGTGCCTATTTCCATTCTATGGATGCCAGGCACGAACGCAGACCCCACAATTTTATTATGCCATCCTATTTAAGTTAAAACATACTTATCAAAGTATTATTATGTACATCTATATCAAAAGCATTGTAAACGTTTTTTTTATTTTTAAATTTTTTATTTCCATACTTTGTGGACCAAGCGCATACGCAGACCCCACAATTTTAATAATTATTCATTATGCCGGATCAAACATACGGATTCCTGTGTCTCGATACATCGTCTATCATTATATGTGATCAGTTTCCTATGATAGTCAACCATATAGCAGTCTATTCGTGACCAGACACACACACAGACTGTAACGGGAATAGCAATAACCGAAATGAGGGGAAATAGAGAGCTTACCTCGGATACGTCTGTTGTGTTTCAGGCTGAGCGGAAGAGAGTTCCAAGATGGCGTCCATAGGTTTTTATTAGCGTTGACTTCATGCAATTCTCGTAGAATCGGGCCTACTCTCACGCGATTATGCAAATGTACAATTCCCGGCCGCTATAAAGGCAGGACGCTGGAAAGCAATGAGGTGTGTCCGGCAGATTTTGGTTCTGGCGATTGGATTCTTCTTTGTGACGAACCACGTGTCTGCGGGAAGCGAGGTTTTTTTTTTCTACTTTTTTCTTTACGACTATTACAGCCAAGAAACCCCCTCTCTTCTAGAGGTGGGCGATACTGACTATTTTCTATCTGTGTTCTTGATTTTTTTTTCTTTTGCCTACTACATTTTCCTTCAGCTTTATATTATATTATATTATATTACATATATATATATATATATATATATATATATATATATATATATATATATATGAACGGAAGCATCGATATATATATATATATATATACATATATATATAGTAAGATGATTGATAATTTATAATTAAAATTAAAACGTAAAAATCGGTTTCATAAGAAGGAACACAACAAAGTTAATAAATTGTACGGTCGTTTCGGAAACGATATTTTTATTGAGATATACATTAAGTCATAGACAATAATTTTAACATATAGTTTTTTCTTGTATTTTAATTACATTAGTGATTTTACCATCATATTAAAATACACTCTTTAGATTTCTGTTCTAATCCCCTTTAAATATATATATATATATATATATATATATATATATATATATATATATATATATATATATATATATAAAGTGCTTCTTAGACAGTTATTTTCCTATTATTATGGCCGGTACTTCACTCTGTTATCGGACATTTAAACATTATTTAGCCTCAATTTGCAACCTTTGAGGGCATGTTAGGCTTTACCTCCAACATGCCATGAACGAAAAAAAACTGTATGTATTTCTTTACAAAGAATATTGTACTATTTTAGTATGTGAAAGAAAAAGAATTAAATTTAATTTAATGATTAGATATAAATGTTTCACTTGTCTTTACCTCCTTACTAACAGGAATTTCCATTTCCCTTATTCTTTCTACATAAAATGTTTTAAAAACTTTATTTTCTCTATGTTATTGCTTTTAGCAAATAAGGTTCAAACTAATAAAAAACCTTTGATAATATTTTTCCTCTGAGGAGATGAATACGCATCTAAAACTCATGAGTTAAGGAAATAGATTTATTCAATTGTATTCTTTATTTTCAAACAAAAACAAATTCTATATTTGAAGATTAACCTTTTAAAATCATAAAATATAAATACCTAAAATTGTATATATATATATATATATATATATATATATATATATATATATATATATATATATATATATATATATATATATATGATTCTCGAAACATTTTGTCAACCTTCCCATATTATGCACTCTTCTTGGCAATAGAAGTAGATCGTTGAAACTATCTCTCTACGGATTTTAACGACATCGTTAGTGTCTCACTCTAAATTTATTTTCTCCACGCCGTGGAACTTATTATGCAATATCTATATGATTTGGATCTCACAAATTTACAAATGGACATTTATCCAATTGGATTTACAGATAATACGATTGGATCTACATTTCCCATCAAGTTCCAACCATCCCCATTTCTTTTGGATTTGTTACAATTCTATTTTTTATTTCATACGTCGACTCTAGGTTGAATATCCTTTTTGCTCGATATTGTTCTGTATTATTTTTATATTTCCTATACTCTGAAATTATCAAACTATGTGTTAGCCAACGCAATTATAGCTAGTCTATATACATGGTATTTCGTTAACTATTTTCCTCTCAGGATATGAGCCATTCTTTGAACCTGCATGGAAAGAGAAAATATCTTTTAATCTTTATACCTTTATTTCGAACAATAAATGTTGTAAATTCTCTCCCCCCCCACCCTCTCTCTCTCTCTCTCTCTCTCTCTCTCACACACACACACACACACACACACACACACACACACACACACACACACACACGCACACACGCACACACACAGACACACACAAACCACTCAAATTTCGTCCATCGCCATTCATGGCGATTTCTCTCTCTTTAAAATTTGAAAAGGTGTTAAACCTTTTCAGTTTTTGTACCTTAATTTTTTTTTTTGCCTGATGATATCTAATTTGATTGAAACGATCTGGACATCGTAGCAAGATATGACTGTATTTACATAAAAAAAATAAAAAATATAAACTGCTCTCTTACGATTGAGCACTATCAACGACCCGTGTTGAAATTCAATTATTTTCAATTCTTGGATAGCTTCCCACCGAAAAACTATACATATATATATATATATATATATATATATATATATATATATATATATATATATATATATATAGATATAGATATATATATATGTGTGTGTGTGTGTATATATATATATATATATATATATATATATATATATATATATATATATTGCGTGTCAAATTATTAACGAGATAACAGTTTTTTACAAGTTTCGGAAACTTACCTGTAGTTTCCTATCAAAAGCCTTGGAAACGTTGGCAATGCTGAGCTGCGCGTATTGTAAAAGTTTGGTACTGTTCCGCGCAATGTAAACAACTTGCCATCGTAATTGCTGAATCCATAGTATTTAAGGTGTGTCAAATTATTAACAATGCAGTTTGTTTCATCAATAAAATGGGTCGTAAAGGTGGTTTGAGTAGTTCTGAAAAGAGTCCTATTACAGAACAGCTAGGAAAAGGCAAAACTATCCTCGAAATATCGAAATGATACGAAGGTACCATCAAACTGTCAAGACCTTTGTCAAGGACCCTACCAAGGTACGTAAGAGAGCTGATAAAGGTAAATCTAGAGTAGTTTCACGCCGTTCTCTACTCCAAATTAAACATGAAGTTGTTAAGAACCCTGGGCAGACAAATCGAAAAGTCTTTGACCAAGCCGGATTGAAGAATGTCTCAAAAAGTCCTCGATGTCGCCTTCTGAAAGAAATGACAAAGTCTGTTAAGCCTGTGATAAAGCCTCCATTAAAGCAACATCGCATACAAAACCGATTGAAATGGGCAGAGGACATGAAAACGGATTTTTCCGAAGTTTTGTTCACGAATGATGTGCGTGTCACTTTTGATGGCCCAGATGGCTGGAGCAAGGGATGGGTCCTTGTTGGCGCCTTAAATACTGATGACGATGTCGTCCATTTGGACGACATCGTCATCAGTATTTAAGGCGCCAACAAGGTGGTGATGGCATAATGATTTGGGCTGAGATTATCGGAGATACTCTAGTTGGTCCATGGAGAGTCCCAGAAGGCGTAAAAATGACGTCAAATACTTAGATAGCTTTTCTAAAGGATCACTTTGAACCATGGCTGAAGAAGTAAAGGTTGACGTTCAGAAGAATAATTATTTTTATGCAGAATAATGCTCCCTCACATGCATCAAACAAAAGCAAAAAAGTATTTGTAACTATTGGGGATCTCTGGGCTACGGAAGATGGAGTAGCCTGCGAATTCACTAGATTTGAACTCAATTGAGAACTTTAGGAGTATCATGAAGCGACGTCTCTATGCAAGTGGACACCAATTGAAGAGCAAGGCTGAGTTGTGGGATGGTCTCCAAGAGGTACCACGAGTCGTGGGATGCTCTTCAAGAGGTATTGCGAGGAATAACTGTTAACTAAATCACAAATTTGACTAATTCTGTGGACCAACGTCTTTTACAGGTCATTTATAAAAAAAGATCGCATATCGCCTAATTATGTCAACGTAGAAATTGCTATGTAGTTATTGTGTTCTAAGGATTTATTCTACATTTAATGTCTGAAAATTATTTCAATAAACAAGTTATGGGTATATTGTGTTTTTTTTCTAAACCTTGACACATTTGTAGACTCGCATCAACCAACATGTTCCTGCAAACGTAGGATTGAGCTAGACTTGTCGCTGTTGCCTCCTTTTTTCCACCTTGGAATCTGCCATTGACGAACACCTCAATTGAAATCCAGCGTCTGCCAAAGCGTATAAAATGGTGTGTTTTATGATTTTTCATTGGCTGAAGTCAGTCTCCATTCTATTACGCAGACCTTGTCTCTGTTGTTAGATCATTAGACTTATTTGGCTCCCCTTTACCACCACTTATACATATATTTTATATGATTGTAAATATTCATTTTATATGGTTGTAAATACGTATTTGATATGATTGTAAATATATATTTTATATAATTGTAAATATATATTTTACATGATTGTAAATATATATTTTATATTATTGTAAATATATATTTTTAATCATTGTAAATATATATTTTATATGATTGTAAATATATATTATATAATGTAATGTAATATATGTAAATTATCATAGTAAATATATATTTTATATGATTATAAATATATATTTTATATGATTGTAAATATATATTTTTAATCATTGTAAATATATATTTTATATGATTGTAAATATATATTATATAATGTAATGTAATATATGTAAATTATCATTGTAAATATATATTTTATATGATTATAAATATATATTTTATATGATTGTAAATATGTATTTTTAATCATTGTAAATATATATTTTATATGATTGTAAATATATATTATATAATATAATGTAATATATGTAAATTATCATTGTAAATATATATTTTACATAATTGTAAATATATATTTTATACGATTGTAAATATATATTTTTAATCATTGTAAATATATATTTTATATGATTGTAAATATATATTATATAATGTAATGTAATATATGTAAATTATCATTGTTAATATATATTTTATATGATTGTAAATATATATTTTATATGATTGTAAATATATATTTTTTATCATTGTAAATATATATTTTATATGATTGTAAATATATATTTTATATGATTATAAATATATATTTTATATGATTGTAAATATATATCTTATATGATTGTAAATATATATTTTATATGATTGTAAATATATATTTTATATGATTGTAAATATATATTTTATATGATTGTAAATATATATTTTATATGATTGTAAATATAGATTTTATATGATTGTAAATATATATTTTATATAATTGTAAATATATATTTTATATGATTGTAAATATATATTTTATATGATAGTAAATATATATTTTTTATCATTGTAAATATATATTTTATATGATTGTAAATATATATTTTTAATCATTGTAAATATATATTTTATATGATTGTAAATATATTTTTTATATGATTGTAAATATATATTTTATATGATTGTAAATATATATTTTATATGATTGTAAATATTTATTTTATATGGTTGTAAATACGTATTTTATATAATTGTAAATATATACTTTATATAATTGTAAATATATATTTTACATGATTGTAAATATATCTGTTTAATCATTGTAAATATATATTTTATATGATTGTAAATATATATTGTATAATGTAATGTAATATATGTAAATTATCATTGTAAATAAATATTTTATATGATTGTAAATATATATTTTATATGATTGTAAATATATATTTTATATTATTGTAAATATATATTTTATATCATTGTAAATATATATTTTATATGATTGTAAATATAGATTTAATATGATTGTAAATATAGATTTTATATGATTGTAAATATATATTTTTTATCATTGTAAATATATATTTTATATAATTGTAAATATATATTTTATATAATTGTAAATATATATTTTATATAATTGTAAATATATATTTTATATAATTGTAAATATATATTTTATATAATTGTAAATATATATTTTATATGATTGTAAATATAGATTTTATATGATAGTAAATATATATTTTATATGATTGTAAATATATCTTATATAATGTAATGTAATATATTTAAATTATCATTGTAAATATATATTTTATATGATTGTAAATATATATTTTTTATATGATAGTAAATATATATTTTATATGATTGTAAATATATATTTTTTATCATTGTAAATATATATTTTTACCATTGTAAATATATATTTTTACCATTGTAAATATATATTTTATATGATTGTAATTATGATTGATATATTTTTTATCATTGTAAATATATATTTTTACCATTGTAAATATATATTTTATATGATTGTAAATATATATTTTTAATCATTGTAAATATATATTTTATCATTGTAAATATATATTTTATATGATTGTAAATATATATTTTTTATCAGTATAAATATATATTTTATATGAATGTTAATATATATTATATATGATTGTAGATATATATTTTGTATCAGTATAAATATATATTTTATATGATTGTAAATATATATTTTATATTATTGTAAATATATAGTTTATATAATTGTACATATATATTTTATATGATTGTAAATATATATTTTTATCATTGTAAATATATATTTTATATGGTTGTAAATAAATATTTTATATGATTGTAAATATATATTTTATATGATTGTAAATATATATTTTATATGATTGTAAATATATATTTATATTATTGTAAATAAATTATTTTAATCGTATTCCCACCTTCTTTTTTGTTTTTTGTTTCCTTTCCTTCGGTAAAATTTACACATTTAATCTACACTCGATAAGAATTATTTACGGCACTGGTCCGATGGTTACAGCTATCGACTGTCAATGCTACAGTTGTAGGTTCGATCAACTGCTATGGGAAAGGTGTATGCCTAACCGTACTGATGAGTTGTGACACAACGAAACATTACGGTATGTGGATGATATATATATATATACATATATATATATATATATATATATATATATATATATATATATATAAGGGGAGATAGAGACATGCAGACCATCCGGCATTGCTTAGTCTCGGTCGAAAATACGCTTAAATATGATATTTTAAATGATGCAGCGTTCATATATATTATTAGAGACAAAACTCAATAAATTATTTTTACCACATATATATATATATATATATATATATATTTATTCTGTAGAAATATATTTTAATTATTATATATCAATCTTTATATATATATATATATATATATATATATATATATATATATATATATATATATATATATATATACGTACACGAGGGGTGTTCCAAAAGTAATAGCTTCTATTTTTTTATTCTCCATGAAAGGATCCGGACATGCAATTTGCTCTCTGTTGCAGCTATTGACTGTATGAGATTGCAGTACAGCAACGGCTGTCATGGACATGCGTCGGAAGCAGAGATTCGTCATTTATTTTCTAGCAAAAATGAATTGAGTATAGTGGAAACTAGGTAAAAAGAAAATTCTCGAGCACAAAAGATCGCTCGTTTTAATGTTACCTCTTTCGTCTTCGTAGCTCTTAAACTGTTTAGGTTAAAAAAAACTTTACTTTTGGAACGACCGTCGCACATTCCTACCAACTAGATGTTTGAAATTACGCTCTTTGTAGGATTTTTTTCTACGAGAAATCAATTTTTTAAAGAAGATTCTAAACATAGTTCCATTAGGAAAAATATCTATTCGCTCTCACCTCCACTTCATTCTGTTATCGTTTCGTTTATAAATCCCTGGTCGTACAATCTACATGAACGGACATCTTTCTCGTTAGTGTTGCGAATCTAATAAAAAAAAATCCGTTTTTTTTTCTCTTATGCTTTGCCTGTGGTTTATGTACAAACAGATAAAACATTCATTGAATTATTTGTCACAAGCAATTAACGATGCCCTATGGTGATGTTGAATTGCAGCATCCATTATTTATTTTCGACGCTATTTTATTTATTTGCTTACATACATACAATATATATATATATATATATATATATATATATATATATATATATATATATATATATATATATTTACTATCCTGTGTACCCGGCGTTGCCTGGGATTTTTTAGGTGTGTGTTGAGCAAAAAAAAAAAAGTGGTAGTAGGAAGGCAGGCTCGAACGGAAGGAAGGCGAAAAAGAACGTGAAAAAACGTTACGTCTTTGCTGTTACAACCACCGCCAAACCGAAAGTGACGTAGGTTTAAATTAAGGCTAGACAATCGATAAGAAAGGATGACTTTCGAAAATATCGGCAAAAAAAGCGACCCCTTCCTGTAGAAAAGTGCCCAGTTGAGGGTAAACAAATTATTGTTTTTTAGTCAATTTTTCGGTATTTGTCGTGTGAAGGGTCGAGCTTCAAAACGATACTGATCTTGTGAAAATCCGGTCCTCTGTCGAAAGTTTTAGGCAGACATACAAACTTACATACATAGATTTATATATCGGTAGCTCAAATTTTCGACCAAAACTAATTAAAAAACTTGCCCTATCTATGAATACCCTTCATGTAAAATTTCAAATGTTTAGACTAGAAATTGTCTAAGTAATTTGGTAGAGACCGCCGCGGTCAATTTTTTTTTAACTTTGACCCCTAATATCACCCCTTAACATTTATTGTTTTGGGCTCAAATCAAGTTATATAGTTAGATGCATGTCCAATGAAACCTATATCTAAAATTTCAAGTGTTTAGACTCAAAATTGGCGGAGGAGTTTGGTAGAGTTCTCAAAGGTCAAATCGTTGAACTTTGACAACTTAACAGCCAAATTTCTAGCCGAAAACTGATCACAAAGATTTTCCCAAATCTCACTACTCTATTTGATAAATTTCGAGTCTGTAGACTGAAAATTGACAGAGTTATTGTGTAGGGAAATGTACACAGATAGACATACAGACGGACAGACAGACAAACTTACTTAATAGGATGCATCCCGCGTTACAGTATACATATGAAGATTTTAACTCGTCCATAGCTTTCCTCGATGTATTGGTAACAAAAACAACATCCAGTTTCCTTACATCAATATACCGTAAACCTACATTCACGGGACTTTATATAAGCTGGGATTCATATTATCCCCGCAAACATAAGATAAATTTAATTTGGACCCTAACATATCGTGCTCTGATGATCTGCTTGGATGAGGAATTCAAATAATTACTGATACCCTATTCAAAAATGGGTATCCTCTGAATGTGATCAGGTCAGTTATGCAAAGGAAATAGGGGAGTCCTCTGTAATAAAAATTAAAACGGTTAATAAGTGTCCAGTATATCTGCGTTTATCATGGCTGGGGACAGTAACTGTATGGGTCTTCAATTACTGACCATCTTATAAAAAAAAAAACCCGTCATGGGCAGCAAACTTAAGCACGAACTCGTTTGTTGATCATCATTTAATTTCCGGCACACACACCTCCAAACACCCGGGCATCGCCGGGTACCCCCCCCCCGCTAGTATAATATAAATAGTACAATACCATATATATTAAATTTGTCTAATGCTCAATGATATTTAGACTACACACAAACACACATATAATATATATATATATATATACAAGAAAAAACTGTGAACTGAACTTATATATATCTCTATATATATGTGTGTGTGCTTGTATATATATATATATATATATATATATATATATATATATATATATATATATATATATATTAAAGTTAGTTCAGTTCACAATTTTTAAAGAAGTTCATTTATCTGTTAGTAATTTTTCAACAAGCAGTGAAAATATGTAATCATTGAAAATAAAATAATACTAATAAAAAGATGGAGACCTAACCAACAAGGAGAATAACACTATCGACATCGGAATTACACTATTAACAGTTTGTGACATGTAGAGATTGTGTTTGATATGTTTTTCCCCCGTATAATTGTTTGAAGAGTTTGCTACATTCAAAAATACAATAGCAACACATTTTTACTGTTTGTTGAGAAACAAACAGTAAAAATATGACGACAAAACAGATCTGTAACTTATACTTTAATGAGAAAATAAAAGAACATTAGTTTTCTAAATCAGTGAATTGAACTTTATATATATATATATATATATATATATATATATATATATATATATATATATATATATATTATCTTTAAAATATAATTTTCCACTGACACGTGTTTCGTCGTCTACGATTACCAGAGTGGTTGAATCTAGCGAGATTCGAAATCGGTACCCACGGTAATGAGCCTAAACCCTTTATCCGCCGGTCATCTCGCACGACTGTTTGCGATTTACTTAGATGTGGTTTATTTTTTATTTTTTGTTTTGCGATACGTTTAGAATGAATTCAATTATTTACGAAAGTGCATTTTTACCTAAATGCGAGTTGGGAATAATTTTCCCTTTAACCAATTTGGTACCCCCACATGGGGAGCGTCATATATATATTCTTTAAAATATAATTATCTACTGACACGTGTTTCGTCGTCTACGACTCATCAGAGTTGCTGGATCTCTCTCTCTCTCTCTCTCTCTCTCTCTCTCTATCTATCTATATATATATATATATATATATATATATATATATATATATATATATATATATATAGTAATTTATAAAATATAAATGGCGATTAAGCTACACTGAATTGTGAGTCTGCGTTCGCGGCTGGCCCCCCAGAATATGGAAATAAAAAATGAAAAAAATCGTTTACAATCGTTTAAAATCTATTATAGAAAACTGATTACATATAATGATAGAAGATGTATCGAGACACAGGAATGGGTATGTTTGATCTGGCACAATGAATAATTATTAAAATTGTGGGGTCTGCGTACGCGCCTGGTCCACAAAGTATGGAAATAAAAAATTTAAAAATAAAAAACACGTTTACAAGGGCTTTTGATATAGATGTACATAATAATACTTTGATAAGTATGTTTCAACTTAAATAGGGATGGTATAATAAAATTGTGGTGTCTACGTTCGCGCCTGTACTCCATGGAAATATGGCACAAACTTTAACAAAGACTTTTCCTATCTATTTGCGTAAGTATACTTTGATAATTATGTTTCAGTTTTAAGAAATATGGTATTAAAAAAATATTGGGTGTTCGTTCGCGCCTGACCTCCATAGAATTTAAATATGTCACAAAGTTTAACAAGGTTTTTTTAAAGGGGTGAGGGTCCACAATAACACCTTAACTTTAATCTTTATTCACGTTAGCTTTTATTTATTTATTTTTTAGTTGAATCATATTGTGTCGAATAAATTCACCTCATAAATTCACGTTCTTATTAAAGTGAGAGGCAAAAAAAAGTCGGAACTTAAGACAATTCTCGACACAAATTTTGCATAACTGTTTTTTTTACTTCTCCACTTGGACGTGACACTCTTTCGAAAATAGATAAATATATAAATAATAAAAAGTAAGAACGTTACTTGTTATCGTGTCCAAAGAAGGAAAAAATCCTGCTCACGTGATTACGTGTTTTTTTTAAACATTTACATAACCTTTTTATCTTTATTTATATATCTGTTTAAGCTTTTTTTTGTCAGTGTACTAGAAGGAATTCAGTTGATTACAACCCTTTCTGCGTCTTCTTTACATTACAATATTACAAAGCTAAATCCGACGGCGCAATACTACATCGTTCAATACTGTAAAACTGAAACGAAGCTGTTCTGTTTGAAAAGGGCGCCATTTTCTTCTTATTCATATTTATATCGGTTCTTTGCTTTAAAAAACTAAAGTAATTACGTGTTTACTTTTTTAATATCCCATTTTGCTGTTTCGGATTATTTTACTAAAGTAAGTAAAGCTTTATTATTTTTCAAAACTGTTTTGTTTTCTTTGTTTTTCGATATTTCGTCGATATTATTTAGTAAGAGTGTTTAGCAGAAAAGCCAACTAACAACTACCCGAAAAAATAAATATACAAGAAATAAATGTTACCATAGTCAATAAAAATTCAGTTCATTTTTCTTTTGTTGTTTTGAAATAGTTTTTAATGCTCTTTACTTGAAATAATATCAGCGAACCGAAATTAAAACGACATTTGAGGCGATAACTACTTAAATGAATTTTTATATAAACTACACATGCTTTAATCGAATATACGTCAAGCACAAAATAACGGAAAACATTAAAATATGTTTATAAATATTCCTTACTTTGACGGAACTCTCTTAAATTGTTAACACAGAATGTTCAGGTGCCCCTCCTTCAAATGGAAAACGGCGATCTCCATTTCAAAGTCGCCGCCATTTTTATTTTTTTTAAACCAGTTCGTGAATTGAAAAAAGAAAAAAATTTTTACAAGCTACTTAAAAATACAAAACAATTAACTTTTCTACCATAAAAGTAATTACATCGAGGGCATTGCCAGGGCCGCTGCAAGGAAGGTGGGCTCTCTCTACCGTGCTAGAAAGCTAATAACACCCGAAAGTATCCTGTACCTCTATAAGGCAACCATTCGCCCATGTATGGAGTATTTCTGTCATATTTGGGCTGGTGCATCGGCTACTAGTCTCTCGCTCCTTGACAAGGTTCAAAAGAGAGTCGCAAATCTGATAGGCCCTGAACTGGCATTTAAGCTTCAGCATCTGTCCCATCGACGAAACGTTGCACCCCTCTGCCTGTTCTACAAGTATTATAATGGTGAATGCTCTAACGAACTGCAAGCACTTGTGTCCTCACGACGTGAACACCCTCGACAGACCTGAGAGGCTGCAAGATCCCACCCCCACACTGTGGAGATCCCTAGATGTAAAAGATCTTTCTACTCCAGTAGTTTCTTCCCCAGAACCGCTAGACTTTGGAATTCCATTCCAGGTCCCTGCTTCCCCAACTGTACTGACGTGCAGAAGTTCAAGTGCAACGTGAACCAACATCTTGCTGTCCAAATCCCTACATAGTACCCCAGTAGTTGTTGCCCCTGATAGTAGCCCCCTACACCAAATTGGCAATGTGCCTTGTTTGGGGTGAAAATGTAATAAAAAAAGTAACTTTTATTGACTATGGTAACATTTATTTCTTGTATATTTATATTATTATATATATATAACATTTTCTCTTTGTAAGGAAACATCATTTTGTTGGTCACATTAAAAAAATGTGTTGGTCAGATGCATTAAAATTTCCAGCCACCTCTTTCCCCATTCCATCACGTGCTCAAAATTAGAGAAGAGAGAATCAGAAAGAACTTGGCCGCTTACGGCCTTGGAAATGTTGCCATATATGCCATCAGCATAAATGTCTAAAAATGAACTTATGATGTGATTTTGGGAGATCATTGATGTTGATCAGGAAGAGAGTTGGGCCCAGGATGAACTCATGAAGGACTCCAGCATTAATATTTTGAGCTTTTGATTTCTACCTATCAACCACTGCTCTTATGAACCTATCAGAGAGAAAGGATTTAATAATTGAAAAGCCATTTCCAACTTTATCGTAGCTAGAGATTTTATGGGGTAGACCTTTTTGCCATACTCTATCAAAGACCTTTGATATGTCAAAGCAATTGCCCTAAAAAGGAAACCTCCATCGAAAGATTAGCTAATCCTATGAGATATAACTGTTAGCACATCTGCTGTATATCTACTAGAATGGAATCCATATTGCATGTCACTGTGGGGGTTATTTTTGCTGAGATTCTTGACTACTTCTTTATTTAACACAAATTCCAGCAACTTACTCATGATGTAAATGAGATTATTGGTCTGTATTGAGTCATCAACTGATATGGGACATAGTGATGTTTTCCATGGTGTTGGGAATCAATTCTTAAGATAACGCTCAAACAGCTTTGTAGGTATGGGAGATGGTTCTGGTTGAAGTTTTTTAGTACTATAATAGGAATGCCGCCAGGGCCAGTCGCTTTACTGAAACCAGTGTTTTTGATTAGCTTGGCAACATTATGCACATATATTTGTATGTCGCATAGCGTGTTTTCAGACACAGAAGAAAATACGGGGGATCGCGGCCCTGATCGCATAGGGTAGAATTAGCTGCAAATATTTTGTCAAAGAGTTTGATTTTGTCCGATGCTGATGAGATTACCTTAGTTCCATTCATGATAGTTGGGATAGAGTACACAATCAATTCAAGACCCTGTTTGTTATTTGCCAAAATTGGCGGAAAGGAAGCCGCTTCTCGGCTTCTTTGGACTTGACGCACTGAGCATCCAACTCTCTCACGTTCTTTATTACTCTTTTGCAGTGGTTACTGGCAGTCCTGAAATCGGCTTCAGTCTCAGTACATCTATTACGTTGGGAGCAATGGGAATAGTAATTTCTGTGCGCAATGGCGGTAGCACATTTTGAACGGTTTACTGTAAGATTTTTGCTAGAATTTTAGGAGGGTATGAAACGGTCTATACCTACAATTTCGTGAGGTTTTATACTATGGAGGGCACGTTCTATTTAAACATCGAATGTAAAGGTAGATCTAATATAAATGAACAAAATCTATCCCAACCAGTCATAGAGTATCGATATACTGTACGATGGAAAGGTATGGCGGAGGACTTATTACATTTTTTTAAATCTTAACTGAGACAAGCGAATGGTCAGAAGATCCCAGTAGGGACAGAACAGAAGATGAACATAGCTCAAGGCAAGTTGTTAGAAAAAGATCTATGGGACTTGCATACGAATGGGTTGTGAACAATCTGAGTAAAGTCATAAGAAATCGTGACAGGGCCTCCCCTCAGCTTCTGTCTTGTTTAAGAGAGTTAAGCATTCCACGCTGTGAACATTGAAGTCACCATAGACGTAAGTGTTAGCTGAAGGATGGGCAGACAGGATGGTCGTCTTCAAATATAATGTGAATAAATTTTAATGGAACTGTTCTCGTAGATAATCTAGCCTTCCCTTAGTTCCACCGTAACTGATCTTGCTATTCCATGTCAAGTGCTTGTCTGAGCTTCAATCGGTGATGATACTATATAAAATCTTATATATATATATATATATATATATATATATATATATATATATAAGATTTTATATAGGATCCTCACCGATATGTATATATATTATATATCCTATATACAACTTATAATATATATATATTATATGATATATATATTATATATATTATATATATATATTATATGATATATATATAATATATATATTATATGATATATATATATTATATATATTATATGATATATATATATATCTTATATATTATATGATATATATATTATATATATATATTATATGATATATATATTATATATATATATTATATGATATATATATATATATCCCATATAATACATCCTCATAGAACACTCGTTTAGCTACAACTATTGTCAATCACTTCCCTTACTTTCTATTCTTATCTAAAACGAAACGAAAATGTTATGATCAAAGTTTATTTCCTGGAACTGCTCGTCTGTGGAACAAAATATTGCGGGACTCCTAGCTGAATATGACCTGGTCATTTTCATGTTCAATGTAAGCAAGTTATCGATGAACCGGTGTTTCTAATAATCAAATTCCGCCTAGTTTCTACAATTTCCAATTATTATGTTCATATTTTTTCTTTAATTCTCTCAGAGTAATGTAGGGCTAAACATAAGCTTTCCTTCAAATGCAACAGAAAAATATCGATAAAATTCTCTTAAATATCATATGAGAAATGGTAGTCGATTCATTTTTTACTATTCTTTCTAAATTTGGCCATCATTTATCCTTCAAATGATCTGCATTGGTGCCATGACTTGATTAGATAGTTTGGTTAAAAAGTTCCGCAGAAAAAAGATCGAAAAGAAAATGAATCTATTTCTCCGCAAGCTATTTACAATACACAGTGAAACGACTGAAGTGTGCTAAATTGGCCTGCGCCGCAAGGATTCGACATGGTGCAACGTTCTATTTATGCTAGCTTTAATAAACGTTACGAAATTGAATCAGATACGCACGAATAACGATGCGCAACAAACAAAAAAATGCAGGAATTCTCATCGCGTGTGAACGAGAGACATAAACTAAAGCGTCGGTGATTCTGTGTGTTGAACTGAAAAAGGGAATTTGCGGTGTTTTTCGTTCAAAGATGCCTTCGTTTGTGACTTATTTTATTAAACGTGCAATAGAACCCGGATTGTACAGTTGATAGAGCAATTGGGACAAGTTGAAATCTAATAGTCATCTGGCTATACAGATTTGCATCGTCATGACAACCATGCTGTTGGTTAGTTGGTTTGTTTGTTGAGCATTATTCATGATGATTTTTATTGGTATTCGTTTCCCCAATATCTTTCTATTAGGAACTCTTTCTAAAAGGATACTTACGAGAAAGCCAACGGGAAGGTGGCCAACGTTCTTAAGTGAGAGTGTTTCTGTGGAGTGAACTGGGTTCAAATTTGGCACACCCAAGTTGTCAGCCTGCATCTTTAACCACTGAGCTACCATCGCCTACTTTATGCTAATGATGTAATTTAGCGTGGTGCGTGTATATAAACAGCGTCTATTTAACAGATATCTTCAATGTTGTGATATATGCAGTGCATCGTCTAGTGATTAAAAGGTTCTTCTATTGCTGTGTGTGAAATATTCATAGTGTGTGCAGCCGCTTTCTCACAAATACACGTAGTTAACAAATGTGACTTATCAACTTTTATAGAGAGCTATTTTTATCGTTATCAACGGATAACATTTGTCTGTTTGTCTCAGATCAAAAGAACCACATATCTTCTTATTGGTCCAAACTACAAAAGAACGTCATAACAACGATTTGTATTTTATACGGGTTTATTCGTCTTATGTATTCTCTTGTCAGAGTTTGGAACGCTGAGTCTCTTTCTACATTTTCACTAGTTCCCCCTTTTTCTTCCAACAAGTTTGTCCACACGTTAGTTCGCTAACGCGTTTCTCGCTAATTCATTAGTTTGTTCTCTGCTAACTAATTATTACGTCACTAAATCAGACTAAATCAGGTGTCGCTTACGTAAGCTAAAACGAACCAAATTTGTGTCGTTCACGTAAGTAACGAACCAAATTTGTGTCGTTCACGTAAGTAACGAACCAGATTTGTGTCGTTCACGTAAGTAACGAACCAAGGTTTAAATCTATTTTTAAATTCCTACTCGACTTTATTTTATTTTGGAGTTAAATTCCTGAATAGACATTACAAGCTGTAAATTCATATTTTCCAAATCTTAATTGTATTATTCTTTAGTAATAATAATCAACCAGGTTCTCGTTGCAAATATAACACTATAATAGTAGTAAGGAGAAAAAAGACGTTCAATAGGAGGAGAAAGAGGTGGGGAAGGGGGAGGGGAAGGAGGAGGTGGATATGGAATCAACCATAATAATAGACAATACAAATTCGAGAAGTATGCGTCTCATCACAGTGATAATAATGATTGAATAAACAATGCTAACAGTTATCATGTCTATGCATATATACGTTGCATTTGCACTAGTGTCTCTCTGTTTGATTCTCGTTTTTTACTAGAATCAAGCAAGTGTTAGATTATGAATACGTATATACTGAATCATTACAGTCTGATCATGTCTTGAATAAGTTCACCGAAATTAAACAATCTTAGATTTGTGAATCAATCAGATGACGTAATTAGTCCTTCCCCCTGCAAGAATACCACAAAGTGTGTATAAATGGACAATAACAGGTGTCAAACTACTCTTTCTTTTTTGCTTTCCGCCAGAAGGAAAGGAATAGATGGACAAAGCAGTAATAGTAGAAGACTCAGAAACAAATAAAAAGAGTAAGAGAGAGATAAAACAAATTTAGAATTTGAACAAAAAAAAAGAAAGAAAGAAAGGAGGAAAAAAGAAAGAAAGAAAAAGAAAAAAGAAAGAAAAAAGGATTGGTAGACTGTAAAAATATCTAATTACGCATACACACGCACATATATATATAGAGAGAGAAAGAGATACATAGATAAAGAGACAGACATAAACATAGATATGTAGATAGGTTAATCGTAAGACAGAAAGAAAAGATTAAAACAATATGCAGATAGATTCGTACGAAAGAAATATTTGATATTAGTACTAACCACGGACATCACCTACACAGGACTGGAATTGAACTCGATTTGAGAGTTTCATAAACTGTGCACCTGTAACTATTATGCAATAATTCATAATCTTTTTCTTCTCTTTTTAAAAACCCTAAATTTTTCTTCTTTCTATTGCAGAAGTGTTCCGAGGTGACCCAGTTGGCCGGACAGCCGTGTCCGGCCTTCGCGCGCACCCAGCCGTCGACGTCTAAGGTGAGCGAGTCCATTGTTGCCATCCTAAAATACTTCCAGTGGCGTTACTTCCTGATGGTGGTGGGTCGCAAAACCAACTGGATCGAGACAGCGGACGCCCTGAAAAAGCTCTCCACTCGACACAACGTGACAGTCCGGGATGTGGTCTATTTCGCCGAACCTTATATGAACGACGGTGCGATCCGCAATCTCATCTTGGAGACATATGCAAATACTCATAGTAAGTGATTGCAAGATTGACACTAATAAACAAATTGGTTGGATTTATTGTTTTGACAATAGATAGGTAGATAGATAGATAGATAGATAGATAGATAGATAGAGGGAGGGAGTCGATTTTCATCCATCACAATGAGGCACAGACACGGTTGGTTGGGCCACGTCTTCAGAATGGAAAGAACAGACTCCCTCGGCAAACACTGTTCTCAAAGCTAGCCACAGAAAAAAAAAACCCATCTGCCAGCCTCTACAACGATACAAAGACCAACTCAAAATCACGCTAAAATACATTGGATGTGACATTCACACTTGGGAAACAACAGCCTAGGATCGCATATATATGGCGACGATACATCATATCCGGTACCAAATGATATAAAACAGAAAGGAAAAGACTGGTGGAGATTAAGAAGCAAGCAAGAAAAACCCGAGCAGAACAGTCCCGCCCTCGCCAAGCTATACTTGCCTTCACTGCCCTCGCAGATTATATGCTCAATTTGGTCTGAGAAGCCATTTGTGAACGAAACAGGAAGAGGAAATTGAAATTCTCGGATACGAGAAATCGACCAACGGCGAGATAGCTACACAGATTCACAGACAGACAGACAGACAGATATATACATGCATACATAGTACATACATACATACATACATACATACATACATACATACATAGAGAGTTTAACTGACAGACAGACTGATTGATGGATAATAGATAGATAGATTGAGCATTTTACATTTTTACTCTTGGAAAAGGCCACACCAAACAGACGAAACGTTGTCGAACTTTTAGGTTTTCCAACTGTTTTTATCGTTAGATTTGTTACCCTATTTTAATCATAGATATATCTCTACTTATATATAATAGACACTTTGTGTGTGTGAGGTGTGTGTGTGGTGAGTTCGTTCTCTATGGACTCTGAAACGGTTGGGTCGATTTTCTTTAATTTCACACAAATGTACTTCATGTATCTGGCAGTGTTCTTAGATGGATTTTGTATCGGGATGCGTCGATAAGTATCGAAAATCGATGATCAAAAAAAATATCCGATTTAGGAAGGAACAGTTCGCTTTTGACCAAAGTTAACACTTTTATACAGCCTAACATCACAAGTGAATGTTAGTAGTTTCATCACCGTACAAACAGAAAGGCTTGACATATAAAATCAACAGTAGATTCTTTGATAAGACAGGGGCGTATTCGAAATGAATGTTTCTATGTAGAGCACAATCGAACCGTGACTCTTTTATATTTGGAACTTTAATGCAAGCCATTATAAAAAAATTAATTTTATGAAATCAACAGTAGGTTCTCCGGAGTGTATTGTAGACTACAATATGTTGTGGACTAAGTCACTGCGTCGAGGCATGTGAAACTTCCTCCTGGTGCATTACCGTGCGCCCCCGACTAGAGCAGGCAATAAATCGATTCGATTAAAAAACAGTCGATTTCATCAATTTCGATGACAATAAAAGTATTGGAAGTATGGAACATGCGTTGATCCTCATTCAGTCCTTGGCAACGTCGGGTTTCCCTGCTAGTATGTTGTAAAGTCGTATCGTTTAAGATGTGTATCTCCTTATTATACACATAGCAACGGATACCTTTGTGAACATGCACGAGTGCACACACTAATGTGATCGCCTCTTTTGTTGTGTCAGGTCTAGGCCATCGATCCTGTCAACACTACAACGAAGTCTTCACACCAAGCAAAACCACAAGGCTAGTTTATAAACAAATAAAAGATATCTGTTTATCTTTTTTTTTTTAGTTTACAAATAGTGGCCGTTTACTAAGATGAATGGCAGATTTGTAGGATTGCATCTTTGCTTGAGCAGACCAAGATACAAGCCTCATTAACAGTCTTTTCAATAGAAGCTTCATAGGATTCAAGTGACTAGAAATGCACTCATGTCCGAACTGCTCAGGAGTTTTCACAATGATCAACTCTACCTCAAAAGTTTAGCTCTCATCATTGTCCTTCAGTTCAGGTGTGGAGGAATAACTGTCTTTCTATTCTTCTGATATCTTTTCATATTTGGCCGCTTCTGGACTTTTGTTGGTGGTCATTATTCAACACCCCGGTGGAGACATTCACTGATAATAACATCCAATTGGTCTCTGGACATTATTTCTCTCACCAATGAGGCGGTTATTTAAAACAAAGGAAATATTTCTCGTGGGATCTGACTGGTTAGAGATATTTTCGGCTCTCTGCAATCCTACTCTTTCTCTGGGAAAGCATTCTTTTACTGCAACGTCCGCCAATCACTTGCATTAGCAAGACATGTGCAAAGTACGTTTTTATCCATCATTGTACGCTTCGCATCGATTAATTCACACGGGTACATGAGGCTTTTTTACAAGGTGGTCACCACTTATCAAGGCCCGGAAGCCACTCAGGGATAAGGGTTATTGCATGTACAGAACGTTGGTGTTGAGATTTAATAAAGTGTCTACTTAAGTGTTCATCAGGAATTTGTTTACGTTAGACTTGAAGACATCCAGGTTGTAGTCAGGTGGGAAACAGGCAGACGGAACAGAGTTCCACAGGCGTGCAGTTTTAAGAAAGAAGCTTTGTTCATGAAATCTACGTTTGGATTAAGGCACAGATAAAGAGTGGGGAAAATATTTGATAGTGGTTTCAGATAGACGGGTGATTTTTGTAAAAGATTGGCGAGGGGGCAGAGATTGGAGTTCAGACGAGCACTTGCCATGGAAATAACGATAAAACAAAGATAGACTCGCAACCTCTTTCCTTGGGAGGGAGACTGCAGGGAAGAGAAAAGGGCACCCCCACTACGCTACAAAGTCTATTTTGTACTCTGTCAAGAAGGATATGCTGTTTTTAGCAGCTCCTAACAGATGTGGCAGCAGTACTCCATGCTTGGACGTACTTGGCTTTTATATAGATAGAGAATTGCATCAGTAGTGAGATATCTTCTGGAGCGGTAAAAGGATCCCACCATTTTCCCAGCGTCATTGGCAACAGACCTGATGTACGTGTTCCAGTTCAAATCAGGAGTAAAGGTAAATCCCAGAAGCTTATCAAAACATGGGGCTTCTCCTAGACGAGAGCCATCTATTTCAATTGATACCAGATGGAGATCAGAGCGTGGATGATGTAAAGATAGGAGCTTGATTTTAGATGCGTTAAAGGTAACCAGCCACGTCTTCCCCCACTGAACTAAGCGCTCGAGGATCAGAGGAGAGATAATCAGAGAGAACTTTGTCATTTACAGCCTTTGATGTGTTGCCGTAGATGGTCGTATCATCAGCATAGATTTCAACGAATGAGTTAAATATGTGTTTAGGGAGATCATTGATGTAGATCAGGAAGAGAGTTGGGTCCAGGATTGACCCCTGAGGGATTCCAGCATTAATACTGCGGGCCTCTGATTTTTGTCCATCGACCACTACTATTATGAGCCGATCAGAGAGAAATGATTTAATGATTGGGAAAACATTTCCACTTATACCGTGGCTGGAAATCTTGTGTCGTAGGCTTTTATGCCATACCTTGTCGAAGGCCTTTGATATGTCACGAGCAATTGCACTAGAAAGGAAGCCTTTGTCAAGAGATTCGCTTATCCTATGAGATATAACCGTTAGCACATGTGCTGTAGATTAGCAGAACGGAAACCATATTGCGTGTCACTAAGAAGTTTACTTCTGCTGAGGTGGTTGACTATTTCTCTATTTAATATGGATTCCAGCAACTTGCTCATGACACACAGGAGACTTATTGGTCTGTATTGAGAGGGAGATGACTTATCACCTGAACTCTTAAATACAAGGCAAACTGATGAGGTTTTCCAGGGTGTTGGGAAGCACTTCTCCTTAAGGCAACGCTTAAATAGTTTCGTAAGTATGAGAGCAAGTTCTGGTTGAAGCTTTTTAACACTATAAGTGGGGTGTCGTCAGGACCAGTTTCTTTACTGGAATCAAGGTTCTTGATTAGCGTTGCGACCTCACGCACAAATATTTGTATGTTACCTAACGTGTTCTGTGTTATAGGAGGAAATATGGGGAGTTGATCGTCTTCGTCGCATAGGGTAGAATTAATTGCAAAGTTTTGGAAAATAGTTTGGCTTTGTCGGATGCTGACGAGATGACCTCTGGTTCATTGATAATGGTTGGGATAGAACGCACACTTCTGTTCAGGATCCTATTTGTTATTTGCACGAACTGGTGGGAACCAAGCCGCTGATTAGCTATTTTGGATTTAACGGACTGAGCACATAGCTCTCTTGCATTTAATATTACACTTTTACAGTGGTTGCTGGCGGTCCTGAAAGCAGCTTTAGTCTCAATGAATCTGTTACGTTGGTAGCTATGGAAAAAGTGATTTCTGTGCGCGATGGCAGGAGCACATTCTGGGGAGAACCATGGCTGTCTGTTAGGTTTTTGTTGGAAATTTTTAGTATGTATGAATCGGTCTATGCCTACAATTAACCATTCGGGCACACGGATGGGCTCGCGAACAATCTGAGTGAGGTCATAGGCAATGGCAAAGTCATGTCAGAACCTCCCCTCATCATCTGTCTTATTTGAGTGGGTCAGCCATTCCACGTTATGGACATTGAAGTCACCACAAATGTGAATGTTAGCCGAGGGCTGTGCAGGCAGGATGTGGTCTATTTTCTCAGAGATACTCTTAAAGATAGTAACTCCACTGTTTTGGGGCAAATATAAATTCAGTGGTGTAAGCAAGTGCAACCCGGAAGCACATATAAGGTAAATTAGGGTCTTCTCTGGAGATATCCCTGCCACACGGGAAGCCATCTTTAATGTAGGCACATATTCAATGCCCATGGCGATCTTGGGGGTCAGATTTCGATGTTGTTAGAGTATCCGTTAATTATTAACGGCCCAATTCCAGTTTCGCTTAGAAAGAATATATCCGGTTTCGTTTCCTGTAATTGGGTTTCAACCTCTGGAAGGTTTGAACGTAGACCCCCTGATGTTGGAGAAGGAGGCGTGGTAGCAGGGGTCTACGTTGGAAGATGGGGTTATAGGTTTATTTGAGTTTTTTTCTGGAGATATTTCTTGTTGAGGTTTTGGGATTTGTGGAATAGGTTGGCATACTTGGTT
This sequence comes from Euprymna scolopes, assembly GCF_053919585.1. Classification (NCBI taxonomy): domain Eukaryota; kingdom Metazoa; phylum Mollusca; class Cephalopoda; order Sepiida; family Sepiolidae; genus Euprymna; species Euprymna scolopes. The sequence goes on from NC_136500.1 coordinate 12,950,653, forward strand.
TGAGCAGGATAGAGAGGGAAAGTAAGAGAGAAAAGGACAGAAAATTTCTTTTATGTAGCACATGATAAGGTAAAGCCGTAACCCACTAGTATGGCATCGAGAGGCCCCACCAGAGACTACTGCATGATCCAGAATCCATTCACAAAATGGCAATACAGCAGCCCGAGTACTTTGCACCTGCTGATAGTACAGAATTCTTAGTGGTTAATCCAAGGTTCGGGTCCCTGACTAGCAGGCGGATAACGTCAGTCCAGACGAAACGTTTACCTCCAGCACCTTTACTAGAGACATGACCACAAGGATAGACATAGAGACAGAAAAATTTCCGACATATCAGACTACTGTTCACAAAGTACTACCGAACTGGTAAGCAGCTTTTTCTACACCCTTTGTGAGAAAAATCACTCATTTGAATGAGGACTGAGGGACAAAAAAGGAGAAGCGAGAGTTACTGGAGCTGCTGATAACACATCCACTGCATTATTTCCTCTCCATTAAAAAAAGGGAATAGGTACAAGGGACATATTAATATCTACTCACTCAGGGATAAAGGTTATTGTAAGTACAGTACGTTAGTGTGGATATTTAGAGTGTCTACTTAAGGAGCGGTTCATCAGAAATTTGTTTACGTTGGACTTGAAGACATACAAGTTGTAGTCAGGAGGGAAGCAGGCTGACGCAACAGAGTTCCACGGGCGTGCTGTTCTAAGAAAGAAGCATTGTTCGTGGAATCTACGTTTTGAAACATGGAAAATGTTTTAAAACATGAAAAATGTGCAATCAAATAAAATTTTATTATAAAATGACAAAAGATGAATCCTGGATAATGCTGGGTAGATGCAACTCGTGTATTATATATATATATATATATATATATATATATATATATATATATATATATATATATATATATATATTGCATCAGTAATCTATAATACCCTAAATAAATAAATGTAAAAGTTTTTATTTCTTTTTACCCCTATATTTAAATTAATAATTCAACACTAGTTTTCTTTGTTTTACATGTGAGTCACCACTTATCAAGGCCCGAAAGGCAATCAAGGATAAGAGTTAATGAGTTTACGGATGGATGGAATACTCTTGCCATATCTGGGCAGGAGCTGCTAAAAACAGCCTATCCTGCCTTGACAAAGTACAAAATAGACTTCGTGGCTTAGTGGGGGATGCCCTTTTCTCTACCCTGCAACCTCTCTCCCACAGAAGAGACGTTGCGAGCCTATCCTTGTTTTATCGTTATTTCCATGGCAGGTGCTCGTCTGAACTCCAATCTCTGGTCCCCCTTGCCAATCTTTCACGAAAAACACCCGTCTAGCTGAATCCACTGTCAAAAATTTCGCCCACTCTTTATCTGTGCCTAAATCAAAACGCGGATTCCATGAACAAAGCTTCTTTCTTAGAACTGCACACCTGTGGAACTCTGTTCCGTCTGCCTGCTTCCCACCTTACTACAACTTGGATGTCTTCAAGTCCAATGTTAACAAATTCCTAATGAATCGCCCCCTTAAGTAAACACTTCATCAAATCTCCACACTAACGTCATGTACTTGCAATAACCCTTATCCCTGAGTGGCTTCCGGGCCTTGATAAGTGGTGATCACTCTGTATAAAAAAACGGTAGTGACTGAGACAAAAGCGAATTAATAGTTATTGGTGGAAATGGGGTAGAAATGGATTATTGGTGGGGGGCTCAACAAGATCTTGTTTACATTGCACAAAAGACAACTATATTGGAGTCAGATGGAAAGCAGGCACACTGGCGCCAGTTAGTTTTAGGAAAGACTGACAGATATCATACATATAAATACATGGTTACTTATATATATATATATATATATATATATATATATATATATATATATATATATATATATAGTAGAACCCAGGGATATAACATTAATCAGTTCCAGGAGTGGTGATATCGCCGTAGGCGTTGCCTAAGCAAAATTTTATACAGTACATATAAAAACTAGTAACAAAATACAGTAGAGTATGTCATACTCATGTATATAATAACATAACAATGTAAATAACGTCGTAAGGCGGGAAAATTACCGTAACCAGGGGCTGGAAAAACACCGTATTCCACATCGTAACCTGGAAAAAAAAAACATATCTCTGGACCACCGTACCCCGGTGGTATATATATATATATATATATATATATATATATATATATATATATATATATATATATATATATATATATATATATATATATTTTTTTTTTTTTTTTTTTTTTTTTTTTTTTTTTTAAAATCTTTCGAGGGGTACAGAATTTAATGATAGCTACATATAGAACAATAAACATAATGATTATTTAAAAAATAAAAAATGAAAATAAAGGCCAGCTTACCCGGTTTCGATCCTCGCTCAACAGAGCCAAATCGAGGACAATACGATTAAAAAAAATAAATAAATAAAGTCATGAATATGGCAAGGGAAAGGAGAAAAAAGGAGAAAAAAATATCAAAAATAAACAGGGAAAACAAAATTACATAGAGACCAAATTAAGTCCGAGATTTTCGTTTTGCTTGCAAAGAGAAGGTCTCATCGACTTAATATAAATAGTCTCTAGAATTTTTAAATAATATGGAGAGTGCGACCTGCTCAAAATAGTGAACATGTAGACACTGAAATTCGTGGCACACGCATGGTTATTTATAAGGTGGTCGCAAATCGCAGAACCATACGTATTATTCGAAACATCCGACGGCGAGAAATTTGCATAACGAATTTTCGAGGGCACATGCTGTTTCAAACGAAAATCTAATCTTTGTGATGTTCGCCCAACATAGTGCGCACTGCAACTACATTTAAATAAATAAATAAATAAATAAATAAATAAAAGAATTATTATGGTGGGGGGAAAAACATCTTTGCGAATAGACGGCAACATAGGCCTGGTTGAAAAAACAACACGAGGATCAGATGCAAAATAACACCGTTGTACAGACACAGAAATTTTGCTTGGCAAAACGGTCACTAATGTTGCTCAGCCAAGGTAGACGTAGGTAAACAGGACATCTATTAACCGTAATTTCTTTAAGTTTATAGAAATTGGAAACCTTCTTATTAATAACAGTTTTAACAATATCCAATGGGTAACCATTATTACAGAGGGTCCTTGTAATAAATTTCAACTCATCATCCAGATTAACCCTGGAACAAATCATCAAGGCCCTATGTGTTAATGTCTTAATCAAATTATATTTTTGGTTTATAGGGCAAAAAGAGTCACAACGAGTATAGAGACCCGTAAAGGTTGGTTTACGATAAACCGAAGTAAGAAAACACGAAGATGTCTTAGACACAAGTACATCTAAGAACGGAAGAGTAGAATTCGTTTCCTTATCTACCGTAAACTTAAGGGCTGGATGAACGTTATTAAGGGACACAAAAAAAAAGCATCCGCATTCGTCTCCTTGTCACATAAGGAAAAGGTATCATCTACGTAACGAAAATAATGTCTGGTTTATGCAAACCATACAATAGATCCTGCTCATGAAAACCCACAAAAATATTAGCCAACGCTGGTCCCAATGGGGAACCCATGGCCACACCATCTGTCTGTCTGTACATAACATCGTTAAAACTAAATTCTACCGACATAGTGGCGAACTTCATCAATTCTACAAAAATAATTTCTGGAATTGGAGGAGTCGGAAGTTTACTTCGATATAAGGCGTCAGCAAAATATTAATCGTCTCTAACAAAGGAATGCATGTAAAAAGACTAGAAATATCAAAGGAACACATACATTTATTTGAATGAGTGTAATTTTGCATAAAGTTAGCAAAGCTAAAAAAGTCTTTAATGCAAAATTAACTGAAATGTTCCAAAACAGGTTCTAAAATACTTGTCAACCATTTTGCTAAATTATGTTGACAGGACCCAATCATCGATAGTATGGGTCTCAACAGTACCCCCTCTTTATGGGTCTTAGGCAAACCATACAATCGGGGGCGGATGGAACCCGTGGGACGAATTAAATTAGAAATGGAAGTGGGAAGAACACCACTTTTAACCCATTTGACAAGTTGCTTTTGGAACTTGGTCTCGATAGAAATAGTAGAATCATGAGTATCTACCGGACCTAATTTAACAAATTTAGAGGTGACCCCCAGGATGGTCATCATTTTATTGACATAATCCTAATGATCCATTATGACTATGCCAGAACCTTTATCGGGTTTTGTGATGGCTAAAGATTTATTATGACGAAGTGCTTTAATTGTACTATAATGTTCACTTCGCCATTTTTCTTCACAAAACGAAATAGGCGTGCCAGCATAAGAATGTGCAACATCATTAAGTTTCGCCTTAATATCACTGACCATAGAGTCAGAAACAGGAGGAAGTATATCTCTTCACGCTTTGGAGGTATGGGAGGAATACAATATATATATATATATATATATATATATATATATATATATATATATATACTAGCATTTCAGCCCGGCGTTGCCCGGGTGTTTGGAGGTGTGTTTTGAGCAAAAAGAAAGTGGTAGTAGGAAGGTAGGCTCGAACCCGTACCGCAAAGGAGAAAAAAAACGAGAAAAACGTGACGTTTTTGCTGTTATGACCACCGCCAAACCGCAAGTGACGTAGGTTTAAATTAAGGCTGGACAATCGAAAAGAGGAGATGACTTTTGAAAATATCAGCAAAAAAAGCGACCCCCTCCCTGTTGAAAAGTGCCCAGTTGAGGGTGAAGAAATTAATGTTTTTAGCCAATGTTTCGATATTTCTCGTGTGAAGAGTCGAGCATACAAAATGGTACTGATTTTGTGAAAATCCGCCGCCTCCGTCGAAAGTTTTAGACAGACATGCAAACTTACTTACATAGACTTATATATTGGTATCTCAAATTTTCCACCCAAACCGATTAAAATGCTTGCTCTATCTCTGAATACCTTTATGTAAAATTTGAAATGTTTAGACCATAAATTATTATAATTTGGTAGAGACCGCAGAGGTAATTTTTTTAAAATTTTCACCCCTATTATGACCTCTTAACATTTATTGTTTTAGGCTCCAATCAAGTTATTAAATTAGATCTATGTCCAAGTAACCTATATCTAAAATGTAAAGTGTTTATACCCAAAATTCGCGGACGAGTTTGGTAGAGTTCTTCAAGATCAAATTGTTGAACTCTTATCCCTTAATAGCAAAATTTCTGGCCGAAAACCGTTTACAAAGATTTTTCCCAAATCTCCATACCCTGTATATCAAATTTCGAGTCTGTAGCGTGAAAATTGACGGAGTTATTGCGTAGGGAAATGTACACAGAAACACACAGAAACACTCAGACAGACAGACACGTTCACTTTTATATATATATATATATATATATATGTGTGTGTGTGTGTGTGTGTGTGTGCGTGTATTTAAATTCTATGATTTGAAAAAGTTAGAAGTGTGTACTTTATATTAACCATCATCAATATATCTGAGGCAAAACAGCCTATCCTGCCTTGACAGAGTACAAAATAGACTTCGTGGCTTAGTGGGGGATGCCCTTTTCTCTACCCTGCAACCTCTCTCCCACAGAAGAGACGTTGTGAGCCTATCCTTGTTTTATCGTTATTTCTATGGCAGGTGCTCGTCTGAACTCCAATCTCTGGTCCCCCCTCGCCAATTTTTCACGAAAAACACCCGTCTAGCTGAATCCACTGTCAAAAATTTCCCCCACTCTATATCTGTGCCTAAATCAAAACGTGGATTCCATGAAAAAAGCTTCTTTCTTAGGACTGCACGCCTGTGGAACTCTGTTCCGTCTGTCTGCTTCCCACCTGACTACAACTTGGATGCCTTTAAGTCCAACGTTAACAAATTCCTAATGAACCGCCCTCTTAAGTAAACACTTCATTAAATCTCCACACTAACGTACTGTACTTGCAATAACCCTTATCTCTGAGTGGCTTCCGGGCCTTGATAAGTGGTTACCACCGTGTAAAAAAAATGTTAATCATCAAATACAGATTTTTTTTGTTTTCAAACAAAGAATACAACTGAATAAATCTATTTCCTAAACCCATGAGTTATGCTTATTAATGTTTTTAACGCTTTAAAAACATTTTAGATACATAGATTAAGGAAATTTGATATTGAAGCAGAAAAAGGATATTGTACTTTAAATCCAAAATTAATCTTGAAATGGAAATTCCTGGTAGTAAGGAGGTAAAGAGATCCATCGCGTCTTCTAATTAGGTCGCAATCACATGCAAACATATTTCCTTCGTTTCACCGTCGGTTATATAGGGTGGGCCAAAATAAGGGTCCTATTTTTAAAAATTCATAAATTCATGTAAGTTTCGGCCAAAATTTGTTTTGTTTAATTCAAAAAAATCTCGGAAGGGTCAGTCTACACACACATAAAGTTTGGTGAGTTTAACTTTTATTTTGTGGAAGTTATTCAAATTTAAAGATAGGACCCTTATAAGATATCCGGCAAAGATTTTGTTTATATAAGATTCAAAAATTAAATCCAAGTGGTAAATCCAAGTGGAGAATAAAAATATATCCGGAGGCAAAATAAAAGATGTATTTATCTAAGCATAATAGTCATTAAAAAATCGGATGCAGCTTTTGCGAGTTGATTTATAAACCGCATAACTGGAAGAAAAAAGAAAGAAATAGACTGCTTCATACTCTCTAAAAATCCTAGCAAAAACCTAACAACTAGCCGTGGTTTTCTCCAGATCCAGAATGTGCTGTTGCCATTGCGTACAGAAATCACTTTTGTCCATTGATTTCAACGTAATAGACGTACTGAAACTAAAAGCCGCCTTCAGGACTACGAGCAACCACTGTAAAATAGTAATAAAGAAGGCGAGAGAGTTGTATGCTCAGTCCGTCAAGCTCGAAGTAACTGAGCAGCGGATTGGTTCCCACCAATTTTGGCAAATAACAAACAGGATCTTGAATAGAAGTGTGTACTTTATCTTAACCATCATCAATAGATCTGAGGCAACTTTGTCAGCATCGAACAAAGCTAAACTCTTTGTCATAAACTTTTCAGCTAATTCTATCATATGCTATTACGGCCGCCAACTCCTGTATTTTCTCCTGTATCTAAAAACATGCTGTGGGACATACAAATATCTGTGCGTGATATTGCCAATCAATGATAATCAAAAACGTCGATTCCAATAAAGTAACTGGTCCTGACGGCATTCCTATTATAGTGTTCAAAAAGCTTCAACACGAACTAGCTCCTAAAGATGTTTAAGCGTTGTCCTACGAAGATATAATTTTGAGATGGTAAATCCTTCTAGACTGAGACACTTTAAATTATTATCCCAATCCAGAGTATTCTGTTTTTGAAGCTGGATTTTGCTCACAGTAAAATCCGACCTTGTGTCTGACTAACCCTGGTCTCGTGTGGATACAAGTAAATGACGTCGTTTATGAAGAATTTATGTAAAAACAAATATGAGAAGATAAATGCCATTTTTGTATGCAAATTATTTAAAATCAAATATTTTAGTTTTGCTTGAAACGTATGATTAACTTTTGTTCTAAAACAAGAAACCCTTAAATTTCTTTAATAAAAGAAAATTACTTAATATATAGTTTTAAAACAGAAAGAAACGGATCACCACAAAAATAACAAAAAAAAAACGTTATAAAAAAATTAAAATAATTGGAAATAACTTTTGAAAATTACCTCCTAAAAATAAAAATAATAAGTAAGCTTTAAAGAATTTTTTCTAAATTAAAACAAATCTAACATTTTTTAATGTCGAACTTATTGTAACTCTCAGATTTTAAATTAAAAAATTACTTTCGGATTTGAAACAATTATTATTGGAAGTATTAGATTAAAGGGAAATAACTCTCATAGTTTAAAAGCAACTGTATTATTAATAATTAAAAATTCAATCAAATATAAATTGAATTAAAAATAAACTAAGTAAATTTTGAATGATATTTCTAAATCGTATAATGAAAACGATTCTATTACAGGAAATAATAAATAGGATCGAGCTAATTATTAAAATAGTTTTTCTTTAATATAATATGCAAATGAGGTAACTCATTCGGTGCAGATTTCGTTTTTAAAATACTATATATAGAAATCACGCAAAAAAAAATGCGTAATCTCATTTGATAAAAATAGCCTATAACGGATTTATATATTTTTTTTTGACCAGGAGAGGTCATGCAAGAAAAACCCTAAAACGGATTTAAATATTTCTTTGGCTATAGGGAGTTGTACATATAGACGCACACGAACGCTACTACCTTACACACACACATATATATATATATATATATATATATATATATATATATATATATATATATATACTAGCATTTAAGCCCGGCGTTGCCCGGCGTTGCCCGGGTGTTTGGATGTGTATGTTGAGCCAAAAAAAAAAATAGTGGTAGTAGGAAGGCAGGCTCGAACTCGTACCGCAAAGGAGGAAAAGAACGTTTATGCTGTTACGACCACCGCCAAACCGGAAGCGACATTTTTTTTAAATTAAGGTTAGACAATCTAAAGGAGAGGATAACTTTAAAAAATATCGGCGAAAAAAGTGCCCCCCCTGTAGAAAAGTGCCTAGTTGAAGGGGAAGATATTAATGTTTTTAGCCAATTTTTCGATATTTGTCGTATGAAAGGTCGAATTTTACAACGATACTGATCTTGGTAAAATCCGTCGCCTCTATTGAAAGCTTAAGACAGACATGCAAACATACATACATACATACATTTATATATTGGTTAACTAAAAATTTTCGACCCAAACTGATGAAAAAGCTTGCCCTATCTCTGAATACCCTTTATGTAAAATTTCAAATATTTAGACCAGAAATTGTCTGAGTAATTTAGAAGAGACTGCAGGTAATTTTATTTGTAACTTTGACCCCTATTATGACCCCTTAAAATTTATTGTTTTGGGCTCAAATCAAGTTATTAAGTTAGATCCATGTCCAATGAACCTATATCTAAAATTTCAAGTGCGTAGACCCAAAATTGTCGGAGGAGTTTGGTAGAGTTCTCAAAGGTCAAATCGTTGAACTTTGACCTCTTAATCGCCAAATTTCTGGCCAAAAACTGATTACATCGATTTTCCAAATCTCAGTACCCTGTATATCAAATTTCGAGTCTGTAGACTAAAAATTGATAGAGTTATTGCATAGGGAAATGTACACAGACACAGACACACACAGATACTTTCACTTATATATATATATATATATATATATATATATATATATATATATATATATATATATATATATATATAGGGTGTCCCAGAAGTCGCGCACCATGTAGATTTATATAAAAACAAATATGAATATCAATGGATATCAATTTTATTAATCAAAATCACAATAGATGCTCAAATTGTTTACCTTCAGCCTGAATACATGCATCGATTCTCTTTATTTCTTTATTTCTGTGTTTTAAGAATACGATGTACTGATGATTTGCTAATCGTAAGCTCCTGGCTTATTCTCCTTACTGATTTCACGGGGCTTCTAGCAACATTCGCCAAAACCATAGTTGATGTTTCCTCATCAGTTACACTCTTTCGTCGACCACATCTCTTGCGGTCAGCAACTGAACCTGTTTCTTGGAAATGTTTGATCAGACGGCAGACAGTGGTATGGCTCAATGGTTTTTCTCGCTCGGGATGAGTGCGGTTGAATTCTTTAGCTACCGAGCGGTATGTAGCCCCATCTCTTCCAAACATAAAAATCAATTTAACTCTTTCTTGCATTGTTAATTTCTCGCCCATATCTAATAAAATCTGAAACAAAAAAATATAAATATAAATATATGGTGGTGGTGCGCGACTTCTGGGACACCCTGTATATACGTGTGTGTGTGTGTGTGTGTGTGTGTGTGTGTGTGTGTGTGTGTGTGTGTGTGTGTGTGTGTGTGTGTGTTCACATATGCTATAATATATTTTATAATAGCTATTACTTTAGTTTCCGTAAATATAATAAGTTAAAACTATCTGGACTCTGGGGAAATTCGACTGTCAATTACCTTATCTTTTCTCTCATTTTTGTTGCCTAAAGTGGATTCAAACCGCAGTCCTCGTGGCTTTATCTTGAGTTCACTTCAATCGTGTCTAGTCATCATATTTAATTTCATTTTTTTACTGGCTGATCAGCAGAGATAATTATCATGAATAACATGGGACATCTATATATATCTATAAACGTGAACACTTTTGTGTGTGTGTGTGTGTGTGTGTGTGTCTGTCTGTGTATATTTCACTACGCAATAACTCTGTCAATTTTCAGTCTACAGACTCAAAATTTGATTTACATGGTACTGAGATTTGGGAAAATCTTTGTAATCCGTTTTCGGCCAGAAATTTGGCTGTTAAGGGGTTAACGTTCAACTATTTGACCTTTGAGAACTCTACCAAACTCCTCCGACAATTTTGTGTCTAAACATTTGAAATTTTAGATTTTCATCTATTTTCATCCATTTTCCACTATTTTAATCTATTTTCATCTAATCTTACTTATTTTCACCTATTTTCATCTATGTTCACCTATGTTGATTAAGTTTCACCTATTTTAATCTATTTTCACCTAATTTCATCTATTTTTATCTATTTTTATCTATTTTAACCTATTTCAACCTATTTTCATCTTTCACCTATTTTCACCTATTTTCGTCTATTTTCATCTATGTTCACCTGTTTCCATCTATTTTTCCTATTTTCATCTATTTCAATCTATTTGTACCTATTTTTACCTATTTTCATCTATTTTCATCTATTTTCACATATTTTTACCTATTTTAACCTATTTTCATCTATTTCATCTGTTTTTACCTATTTTTACCTTTTTTCATCTACTTTTATCTATTTTAACCTACTTTCATCTATTTTCATCTATTTTTATCTATTTTATCTATTTTCTATCTATTTCCACCAATATATACCTATTTTCATGTATTTTCATCTATGTTTACCAATTTTAACATATTTTCATCTATTGCTATCTATTTTCACCTATTTTCATCTTTTTCACCTATTTTCTTCTTTTTTCATCTATTTTTACCTATTTCTACTTATTTTCAAATATTTTCTTTTATTTTCATCTACTGTCATTTATTTTCACCTATTTTTCGAACGAAACTGGTCCAGCGATTTGTGTTTATTTGTTTACGCTGTTACGGGTTTATGTTTATGTACGCATGCACAATCAGAAGTCGTAAACCGGATGTTGGGTTACAACACCCGTAACAAGATCATTTGAGTTTTTTAATTACATATATATATATATATATATATATATATATATATATATATATATATATATATATATATATATATATATATATATATATACTAGCAGGCCGCCCAGCGTTGTCCGGTCGTAAAATACGCATAAATATTATATTTTAATTAAGCAGAATTTTTATTGATTATAAACAGAAATACCGTAGGTATTAAACGTGACGTTAAATTCCTTAAAAAAATGAAGTAAAAACTAAGGCATGTGCATGCGAGTATTATGTTTTTTCTACACAGTTTGCTTCTTGTAAGTAAAAAACACATTTGAGCTGAGATCGAAACCAAAGATAGTGATCAAGTACGATAACCATTAGCCCAGCTCGACATGATCTTTAAAAAATGTTTTCAAACCTACTTATTATTAACATAACCAAGCTGTCATGTGAGCGATTTACGCATGCGTGAAACAGTTGACAGACAAATATTCGACGCCTTCCACGTACCAAATTTTTAATTTTGACCCCTTAGCAGCCCTTTTTTCGGATGAAAACCGATTAAAAAGCTTTCCACGTGTCTGAATTCTCTATATACCAAATTTCAAGTCTGTAGGTTAAAAATTCGTTGAGTATATGTTGAGAATTGCCCTCACCCACACATTCTCACTTTTAATGAGAAATACAAGGCACACTCGATATCGCCCGGAATCGAATGAATTCACTTGTCATATTTGCCTGTATAGGCGTGTTAACTTTTATCAAAATCGAACTGTTTCTTCTTTAACTAGATTTTTTAGATTATTGATTTACAATACTTATCGAAAGCATTTCGATACAAAAGCTATCTAAGAACACCTCCAGCCACATAAAGTACATTGTGTGATTTTTTTTTTAAATTGACCCAGTAATTTGGAGTTAATTGTAAACGAACTCACACACAAACACGCACAAAGACGTACAAACACACAAAGACATATACAAAGCGCCGTTCTATATATAAGAAAAGATATTAAATTGTCACTATACATTATTTTAATCTTCCAGTGATACGATCGGGAACACCGGAAAATAGGTTTGCGGGTTGATTTTCTCGAAGGAAAAGAGGAAGAGGTTTGAATTTGTATAATTGTGGTTTTTGAAAAATAATTATTAGTTATACGTTAACCTTGAATTATGTGTTATCGACCTTTTCCTCGGCGGAATATAATCACTGTAAACAAGAGAGAAAAACGCAAATCATAAACAGAATACAAGATGATGCTCCATAAGCAACATAATTAAATTCTTGTCTTTGAAAGAATATGAATGAAAAAGCAATATCTATGTTAAATGAATGTTGGATGCATTAAAAATTTTCAGCTTGACTGGGCAGTTTTTTTTTTTTTTAATCCACGGATGAAACATCCTTAAGAACTTGAAATGTCATCGACTCATATTCATTTTTATTTTGTTCTGTTTTCGATACAGTTTACGTTTTCCTGGGTGATAAACATGCCTTCACGGAATTCGTGCGCTTAATGAACACATTTGGTTTAACTGATATTGGTACGTATGTTGTGATTGGAGTGAAGGAAAAACCGGACGATCCAAGGCAAAGGATAAAAGACTTTTTATTCGGTAAGCCACAATTATGCTTGCACTTTCTCCTAATTCGTTTATTTTTAAATGCAAAATTGATTTTTAATGGGAATGTTTTATGAGACCAGATTTGATGATATTGTATCGATTAGGTGATCTACATCATTAAGTTGCCATTTTCTTGTTGGACACGTCCGCATGAGTTACCATTAAGCACGGAAATTAACTTGTGATATGTTTTTAAAATCCGGATGAAGCAGATATTTCTATATAAAACGTGTGAATTGCTTGTTTGTTCATTGGCTTTTCACATTTTTACTATCAATTCGAGGCCGATTCCAATGATAAATAACTGTACAATAAAAACTGTTTAGCATGATACCTGGCTTGGTTAGGGTATTGGTGACGGTCGCATTTTTTAAAAAAATATACCTAGGAAAATCCTGAAAAGTAATTTGGTTATCATATTGCTAATAATAGAAATATATAAATATACGTATTTGGAATAGTTGAGAATATTCCCCTTCGTCGTAATAACATCGACTAATTTCTAATTTAAATATTGAAGACTGGCTTTAGTACCAATTAAGATTAAGAGAGATAAAATCTCTTTTCATTAAATTATTTATTAAATAATGAAAGAAAGTTTTCCATGCAGTGATTTAGTCCACAATACATTGCAGTTTATATTACACTATAGAGAACCTACTGTTGATTTTATAAATAATTATTTTTTATATAATGACTTCAATTAATGTTGAAAATGCAAAAGTCAAGTATCATGGTGCAATTGTGCTCTAAACAGAAATATTAATTTCTCTTGTCATATCAAATAACCTACTGTTGGTTTTATAGGTTAAGCCTTTTGGCTTGTGTGGTAATTAAACTTCTCAAATGTACTTGTGATGTAAGTTTGTATAAAAGGTTAACTTTAGTCAAAATCGCATATTCCTTCTTTCATCGAATTTTTCGATGATCAATTAGTCATATTTATTGAAGACATACAACACCTATCTAAGAACACTGCCAGGCACATAAAATACCTTTATGTGAAATTTTATAAAAATCGGCCAAGTTGTTTAGGAATCCACAGGTAACCAATTCATGAACCCACACATACACGCACACACAAAGTTCCTTATATATATATGGTTAGAAGCCTTGACTGCCGTATAAACGGTCGGGTTTCAATCCTGGCTTGAGGTAGTTGCCTGTCTAGCCGCACTGATGAGCTGTGAAACAGCGAAACAGTACTGTATGTGGATGACTATATATATATATATATATATATATGTGTGTGTGTGTGTGTGTGTGTGTGTGTTCAGAAAAATACAGCATCTATGATATAATCAATAGTATGTAATCATATTCAAATATTTAAGGTCAACAAAAATCTACGTGTATATATGTTTCAGCAATTTTTATTGAATAAGGTAAAAAGCTATAGCAAACATCTAAATGAGTATTTTAACCATAGTTCCTGACTTCAAAAAGCGAAAAATTAAAAGATACATCTGCCTTACTTTCAATGCTAGGTTTATTTATGGTGTCTTTTAAATTTAATAAAAACCCTTCAAAATTTGCTGATGAGGAGACCTTGCTTATTAAAAAACTATATGTAATTATTGTACGTAACTTGATGTCTACCACAATAAAAAGCATTGTTTTCCGAAACGATCGTACAGATAATTGATTTTGTTGTTGTTCCTTCTTATGAAACGGATTTTTAATTTAATTATAATTTGATTTTTAAATTTTAAATTATCAATTACATTACTTAATATTGAATTAGCTCTAAGATATTTACCCATCGAGCTTATTATATATCTAAATTACAACGAGAACTTTCTCTTTCCTGTATTTTAATTAAACTAGTAATTTCACTATTACATTGAAATACACTCAGCTCTTTAGACTATTGTTCTAATCTCCTTTAAATATATATATATATATATGTGTATATATATATATATATATATATATATATATATATCAATATATACATTTATATGCACGCGTTATATTAAGAGGAATTACTATTTTACAACTGCTTTCAATAATATGGAAAAATGGCTTAAATAATAAATAAATTAAATAATAGATAAATTAAAATAACAGTTTAGATTATAGATTATAACTTACATTTTAAAAAAATCTGTTCAACCGTTTCGGAGTCTATAAGGAACAAACTCACACAGACAGACAGACAAAGTTGCATTTATATATATATATATACGTACATTTATATGCATGTGTTGTATGAAAAGAAATTACTATTTTACATCTGCTTACAATAATATGTGACTCTACATAAGCGTATATTTTGAAATTGTTTTGTTGATTTTCTTTAAGATCCATTTGAAACGGAAGAATCTCTCACGAATAATATGGTGAAAGCATTTCGTTCTGTACTCCTGATTTCTCCAAGAGGACCAAGCAATCCAAAATGGGGATCATTTCAAGATCGAACACGGAAATATCTTTCTAAATCCCCATTTTGCGTACCCACTTTACCTTTCAAGAAAAATCCTGTAAGTCATTATATATATATACATAAATATATAGAATTTTATTATTTAATATAAATAATTATATAATATTGCAATATAATATAATATTAAAATACAATATAATATATGACGTGATTTTTTCAGCATTTATTTCAACAGTTCTCAATACGTGATCAAAGCTTAGTTTTGTGATAAAAATACATTTATAGCATATGAGCTCCAAATAAATCTTTATACTTCACTCTACATGGAAATAAATCGTTATAAATAATTGGCTGCATTGTTTACTTGTTATAACTAAATTCTTGCCCATATATGTATACATATGTGTGTGTATCTATCTATATATTGGCTTCGTGTTTGTTTTTCATTAGCGATATAAACAGTGTCTTATTTGCATTTAATTTTCAATTTCCTTCCTTTTTTTGTTTTTTGCGTCGTCACATTTTTGTTAACAGGGCGTATTTTTTTATTTATTCATTTTTTAAAAAAATTTCTTAAACATTCAAATATCTATTTTATTTAGATAGTTTTACATATATTTTATCTTTATAACGTGTATATAGGCATATATACATGTGTGTGTGCGTGTAAATATAACTATATATGTGCGAATATATATATATGTATACATATAAGATATATATCGTATATATGTGTACATATATATATATATATATAAACATATAGCTTCTTTGTCATAAATAGATTTATATCCACATATGTGTGTATATATATGTATGTATAGTTATGCATATGTGCATATATATGTATTTATATGTGTTTGTGTATATCCCATTCCCTCCCTCTCGCTGTCTCTCTATCTCTCTCTCTCTCTCTCTCTCTCTCTCTCTATATATATATATATATATATATATATATATATATATATATATATATATATATATATAGTAAGTTATAAAATATATATGGCGATTAAGCTACACTGAATATTCCGCGTTTAATCCACTGTAGGACTCTTCAGGCTTATGCGCATAAGCCTGAAGAGTCCTAGAGTGGATTAAACGCGGAATATTCAGTGTAGCTTAATCGCTATATATATTTTATAACTTCCTAACTAGCTCTACCTACGTATTGAGCACTTTTGAAGTAAATACTTAAAGTTTACGCATAAATTTATACTTTCGTATATTAATTTTATGTGAGCAAATGAAGTAGTTATATATATATATATATATATATATATATATATATATTTATATATATATAAACGAGTGTCACTCCCTCAGTCACTGAAAGTCCATGAGCCTGAAGATAACCTTTTTTTAATCCTGCCAGCGAAGACACACGTACAAGCAGGCATGACATTGAAGACGGTCGTTGGCACATATATATACATACACGCATAATATACACACATATATACACATACATACCCATAAAAATACATACATGCACACATACATACATACGTACACAATACATAATGCACATACATACATACAAACATATACATACATATACATATACACATGCACACACATATACATACATAGGCATACACATATATACACACATATACAAATACATACATATACATACATATTCACATACATATAAGTACACACGTATGCACATATACATACACATAAATTTACCTACACATATATATGCATATTTACATATACATACACACAAAAATATATATATATATATACGTACATATGTAACGTGGTGGATGTTATTAAGATGATGTATATTTTGTATTGTTGTTGTTGTTCGTCTTAGGAGAGTCTTAGTGAGAGATTAGAGTCTTAGGAGTGTTCATGTGTTGAGTGTTCATATGTCTTAAGATGTTCATGTTGTAAGAGATAGCATATTGGAGACATAAACAGGTTAAGAGAGAGACTATTCTGTATGAACGGGAGTGTTTCTATAAATATTCATACATATATTTCTTACCTATTTTTGAGATGATGATTTTCACAAAGTTCTTATAATATTAATGGACAATACCTTTTCTGTTGAATAACAACACGGAGACGCAGATACAAAAACACATGTTGACGTCCTTTATTTCATCTTCTACCGGTCGGACATGATTTTATCTCAAGGATTCAAAGTTGTTACATGGTTATTTCTTAAACCCTCTCACTTCTAGAGGGTGCCTTGATTCTAACGAAGAATCGGTCGGAACCTCTCTACTTCTCTCCGACTCTTTTCCCAGGCTGCATCTAAAACTCTACGTATATTGAGAACTCGTCACGTCATCGAATGATTAAACATGTGCTCATAAAGCACGTTGGGTGTTATGCGTCACGTTGCCAAACTTGACATAACCCCAAGTTCAGCAACTTATTTTTCAAATAACCTCTTTACAAAATATGTTTAGCATTTCAATTAACGATTAAATTCCTTATTTTAATTTTCATTTTATAACAGAACAAATTTCATCATTACATTCCTTTCCAATAACTAATATGTAAGCTAAACAATTGCAATTTCACATTCTTTATTTCAATAACATTCTGTATTTTTTTTAACTTAAGGTTGTAATTTTCAATTCCAAATCTAGCTTTTCAAGTTCGAATCCTTGGCTATCCTATTTCATATTTACATTTAACTAATTCCCTATTTTTTACTTCCGTGAAAAGGGGACAGCCTTTTATCATGTAACACATATATACAAACACACATAAACATATATACACAATAAATAAATAAATAAATAAATAATAAAAATAAGAATAAATAAATAAAAAATATACACATATACATATATACATGCATATACACATAGATATACATGCACGTACATACACTAGTACATACATAAACATACACATATACATACAGTATGAATGTACGGAAGCTATTCCAGTCAGCCATAGACTACTAGTACATACATAAACATACATACACATATACCTACATACATACATACATTCACACATGCATATATAGAATGATGGTAGATCAATTATTACATGCTTCCAGCATTGCAGGCCTTCACGCGTGACCATTTTTCAATCGCCAGAACCCAATCCTCCAACGTAGACCCGGCTCCGGTTCTATTCTTAAACGAACGCTTCGTGACTAATAAAAATAGCGTCGTGTACATTGCTGCTTTACATAACTGTCGCATTTAATATCTATTTTTATATTGTATTATTATTATCTATTTTTTATTTACCGATTAAAAACGACTACACAAACTACCTCCTACCCCCCTCCCCAAAAAAACATTATCAAATTGCGATTGTGTATTTCTTATCCCAACAGCTATTCCGACGGCTAACACGTCTACGACTAACAGATTGCGTGTAGTGCTGCTTTCTTATATAGTTGCATGGAATTTCTGCTTATATTTTGCCGATTTTCGCTTACGATTTCTATCAACAAACCAAAACAACACGGGCGAGTATTTTTTATTCCTTTATTTAACAGGTGCTTTGTATATTTATTTTTATCTTGGCGCTTATGCCTCCAATACATTGCTTCTTTTACATTACGATTTCTACGGACTAAAAAATAAATACAAAGCCCACAAAAAAACAGTACCAAAGTAAGAATGTGTATTTCTTATCAAAATAAAATATGATGCCAGCAATGATGACAACGACAACGACAGAATACGATTCTTTTAACCAGTCGCATTGCATATATAGTTATATACTAGCTTGATGCCGGCGTTTTCCGGTCATTCTCTGAAGGTATGTATTGAAATAGAATCACTCCTTTATTGCGAGGAATATTTTTTCGCAAATCAAATATAAAAATAAAAAATATAAATACCAATGATAATGTTGTTCATCAAATTCCGTTTGTGTTTGTTTACAGTATCACGTCAGCTGATACTTAGGCTTGACTTGAATGCTCTGGTAAATCACTTCTCACTGATGTTTAGTTTTATAATATGCGAAAGAAAAAATTAGTTACGACCATCTTTTGTCATAAATTGTATTCAGTGATAATAAAATAGTAGATTAATATGGCAACGTACACCCGGTCTTGACCATTGGATTTTTCGCTTTGTTGTCGGATGCTGTACCACTGAGCTATACCTTTATTATCTGCCTTTCCAATGTAACGTATTAAAAATTCTCCTGTAAACATTATCCTTTTTTAGGTATAAGACAATACGTGCTTTTAGGATGGAATGAATGGGGGGAGAGGTTTACTTCCTCCGGGCAAGGCCGGTACACTGGTCCTGCTAGAATGTAAATATAAATATATGTCTGTGTATGATTTTGTAAATGTTTATCTCTTCGTTTTTATGTGTGTGTGTGTGTGTGTGAATTATATAAGTAATTAAAAAATATAGTACCTTGTATATTATGAATTGGATTTTCGTAAATGCCGAGCAGAAAACTTCAGCACTCGGCATATTCTGGAAATTTATGCCAGATACCGGTCAAACCCGAGCGGTTCACTTATAAAGATAGAGAATTGCTTCAGGAATTAGATATGGAGAGTAGATAATGCAGTGAATGTGTTATCGGCAACTCCAGTAACTCTCGCTTCTCCTTTTTTGTCTCTCAGTCCTCATTTCTAATGGGTGATGTTTCTGACAAAGGGTGAAGAAAAATCTGCTTCCCAGGTCAGTAGTACTTCGTGAACAGTAGTCTGAGATGTCGGAAACCTTCTGTCTCTATGTCTATCCTTGCGGCCATGTCACTAGTAAGGGTGCGTGAGGTAAACGTTTTCATCAGGGCTGACGTTATCCGCTTGATAGTCAGGGACCCGAGCCTTGGTAAACCACTAAGGAAGCTGTCCTATCAGCAGGTGCAAAGTATTGGGGCTGCTGTATTGCCATTTTGTGAATAGATTCTGGACCATGCAGTAGTCTCTGGTGGGGTCTCTCAATGTCATATTAGTGGGTAATTGTTACGGCTTTACCTTATGTGCTACAAAAATAATTCTCCGTCTTTCCTCTCTTACTTTCCCTCTCTGTTCTACTCTAACCAAATATGCTGACCTGTTCTACAAATCCCAAAATCCTCAACATGAAATATCTCAAAAAAGAAAACACAAATAAATCTAGAACCCCATCCTCCAACGCAGACCCCTACTACAATGTCTCATTCTCCAACATCAGGGGTCTACGTTCTAACCTTCCAGAGGTTGAAACCCAATTACGGGAGACGAAACCTTACATATTCTTTTTAAGCGAAACTGGAATAGGGCCGAGCACCTCCTTAGATGAGTTCATAATTAGCGGATACTCACATTTAACATCTAAATCTGACCCCCAAGATCGCCACGGGCATGGAATATGTGCCTACATTAAAGATGGCTTCCCGTGTGGCAGGGATATCTCCAGATAAGACCCTAATTTACCTTATATGTGCTCCCGGGTTGCACTTGCTTACACCATCGCCTTTATATTTGCCCTCTATCGCCCCCACAACAGCGGAATTACTGTCTTTAA
Organism: Euprymna scolopes; assembly: GCF_053919585.1. Classification (NCBI taxonomy): domain Eukaryota; kingdom Metazoa; phylum Mollusca; class Cephalopoda; order Sepiida; family Sepiolidae; genus Euprymna; species Euprymna scolopes. The sequence goes on from NC_136500.1 coordinate 12,971,363, forward strand.
GTGTATATCAGAGAAAATTGACCACATCCTGTCTGCTCATCCCTCGGCTAACATTCACATTTGCGGTGACTTCAATGTCCATAATATGGAATGGCTGACCCACTCAAATAAGACTGATGATGAGGGGAGGTTCTGTCATGATTTTGCCATTGCCTATGACTTCACTCAGATTGTTCGCAAGCCCACCCGTGTGCCCGATACTACCGGTCAGTACGCAAGCCTTCTAGACCTTTTTCTATCCACTTCCCCTGATCTATGCTCATGTTCCGTTCTATCTCCTCTGGGATCCTCCGACCACTGCGTTGTATCAGTTAAGATAAAAATGAAATATGATAAATCTACAGACGTACGTCTCTACCGTACTGTACACCGATACTCTATGGCGGACTGCGATAGCTTCCGTACATTCATATCTGATCTCCCTCTCCATTCCATGTTTAAAAAGGGTGTGTCCTTTATAGTATCAGACCTGACCGAATGGTTAATTGTAGGCATAGACCAATTCATACCATCTAAAAAATTCCAACAAAAACCTAACAGCCAGCCATGGTTCTCGCCTGAATGTGCTGCTGCCATCGCACACAGAAATCACTTTTTCCATAGCTACCAACGTAATAGATGCACTGAAATTAAAGCTGCTTCCAGGACCGCCAGCAACCACTGTAAAAGAGTAATAAAAATGCAAGGGAACTATATGATCAATCCGTTAAATCCAAAGTAGCTGAGCAGCGGCTTGGTTCCCGCCAGTTCTGGCAAATAGCAAATAGGATCCTGAACAGAAACGTGCGTTCTATCTCAACCATTATCAATGGACCAGAGGTCATCTCGACAGCATCAGACAAGGCCAAACTATTTGCCAAGAACTTGGCGGCAAATTCTACTCTGTGCGACGAAGGCTATGAACTCCCCGCATTCCTTCCTATAACAGACAACACGCTAAGCAACATACAAATATCTGTGCGTGAGGTCGCCAAGCTAATCAAGAACCTTGACTCCAGTAAAGCAACTGGTCCTGACGGTATTCCAATTATAGTGTTTAAAAAATTACAACCAGAACTTGCTCCCATACTTACCAAACTGTTTAAGCGTTGCCTTAAGGAGAAGTGCTTCCCAGCACCCTGGAAAACCTCATTAGTATGGCCTGTATTTAAGAATTCAGGTGATAAGTCATCTCTCTCTCATTACAGACCAATAATTCTCCTGTATGTCATGAGTAAATTCCTAGAGTCCACAATAAATAGAGAAGTAGTCAACCACCTCAGCAGAAACAACCTTCTTAGCGACACGCAATATGGTTTTCGTTCTGCTAGATCTACAGCAGATGTGCTAACGGTTATATCTCATAGGATTAGCGAATCTCTCGACAAAGGCTTAATTTCTAAGGCAATTGCTTTTGACATATCCAAGGCCTTAGATAAGGTTTGGCATAAAGGCCTACTACACAAGATTTCCAGCTACGGTATAACTGAAAATGTTTTCTCGATCATTAAATCATTTCTCTCTGATAGGCTCATAAGAGTAGTGGTTGATGGACAAAAATCAGAGGCCCACAGCATTAATGTTGGAGTCCCTCAGGCGTCCATACTGGGCCAAACTCCCTTCCTGATCTGCATCAATGATCTCCCAAAACACATACTAAAATCTTTCGTTGACATCTATTTTGATGACACGACTATCTATGGCAACACATCAAAGGCCGTAAATGAAGATGTTCTCTCTGATTCTCTCTTCCCTGATCTTGAGCGCGTGTTACAGAGGGAAAAGAGTTGGCTAGTTACCTTTAATACATCTAAGATCAAGCTCCTATCTCTACATCATAAACGCTGTGATCCCCATCTGGCATCAATTGAAATGGATGGCCCTCGTCTAGGGGAGGCCCCATGTTTTGATAAGCTTCTGGGTTTGACCTTTACTCCTGATCTGAAATGGAACATATACATCAAGTCTGTGGCCAAGGTCGCTGGGAAAATGGTGGGATCCTTCTACCGCTCCAGAAGATATCTTACTAATGATGCAATTCTCTATCTATATAAAAGCCAAGTACGTCCAAAGATGGAGTACTCCTGCCACATCTGGTTAGGAGCTGCTAAAAACAGCCTATCCTGTCTTGACAGAGTACAAAATAGACTTCCTGGCTTGGGGGTGCCCTCTTCTCTTCCTTGCAACCTCTTTCCCACAGAAGAGACGTAGAGAGCCTATCTTTGTTCTATTTTTATTTCCATGGCAAGTGATCGTCTGATCTCCATTCTCTGGTCCCCCCTCGCCAATCTTTTTCAAAAAAACACGCGACTAGCTGAAACCACCGTCAATAATTTCCCCCACTCCTTATCTGTGCCTAAATCAAAACGTAGATTCCATGAACAAAGCTTCTTTCTTAGAACTGCACGCCTGTGGAACTCTGTTCCACTTGCCTGTTTCCCTCCGGACTTCAACCTGGATGTCTTCAAGTCTAACAAAAACAAATACCTGATGAACCGCCTCCTTAATTAATGGCACTTTATCAATTCTCCAATACTATTAATACACTATCCCATTGATTACTGTATACACAATAACCCTTATCCCCGAGTGGCCCTTGATAAGTGGTGAACTCCATGTAAAAACAAAACTTCTGGAGATACAGAATGTCCCAACGAATTTAGCAACATATTTTATGTATGCCTTCCATCTGAGATCATTATATATATATATATATATATATATATATATATATATATATATATATATATATATATATAAAACCGAATGAATTTATAAAATGGTGATCAACGTTTCATCCCTATTGCAGGGGAGGGGGACATCTTCAGGATATTAAAAGAAAAAATGCAGAAGAAAACGATCATAGACCACACGTAAGTGAAAAGGAAACAGTGTTAGAATCCTACCCATATTGGGAAGGAAACCATAAATGTGTGTATATGGTTGAACCATAACCCAGGACAATGGGAGCAAATGACTCACAAATAAAAAGTAAGTTGACCTAAAGTATAAACATCTATGACCCAGGACGATGGATGAAAGTTATTCACAAAAGATGAAAAAACGGTACTCTTGCATAATTTGACCCGGATCCTCATGATTTCCCGTCAAGCCCGGATCGGGCGAGACCGGCAATCATCAGCGTCCGCCGAGCGTTGTTCAAATGTTGAAACGCTAATCCGACTTTAGTTTGTAACTGTTAGCAGACGACAATCGAATTGGAAGAAAGTACTACTGAAAAAAAAAATGACAGCCATGGAAATAAATCTGTGCATGATTGAAAAACAAATGGAAAAACAAATGGAAACGCCGATGCAGACAATTTCCTTTTGTCAGGAAAAGAAATTGCTTTCCCAAAGAATGAGATGCAAAAAATGTAATCATAAATGTTTATTAAAAAAAGAAATTGCGTAAAGGATGGCTTCTCCTGGTGGTGTACCAGTGGTCAGTGTAGACAGTGGGTTTCATTGCGCACAGAATCGTTTTTTGCACGTTCCAATTTGGATATTGCAACTATAGTGAAAATCATCTATTTATGGGCCTTCAAAATGGCGACACTAAAAAATATTAAGAGAGAATGCGGTGTTATATCCGAACACACGTACACGGATTGGAAGGACTTTCTGAGGGAAATTTGTCAGGAGTATTTCCTGAGGAATCCCCGGCAGATAGGAAGCCCAGGGCACACTGTAGAAATAGACGAATCCTTATTCAACCGGGGGAAACATAACGTTGTTAGAATCCTCGAACCGCTTTGGGTCTTCGGTGGCTATGATATCACCGACAAGAAGGGTTTTTTGGTCACCGTCCCAAATCGAAACGCCGAAACCCTCCTTCCAATAATAAAAAAAATATATTCTGCCGGGTACAGCAGTCGTTTCCGACTGTTGGAAGGCTTATAACAAAGTTGGAGGAGAAGGGTTCCAACACCTCACTGTGAATCATAGTATTCACTTTGTAGACCCTACGACGAAGGCAACAACGAACCACGTCGAGAGGATGTGGAAGGAAGCGTAACAAGCAAGAATGTGGGACAAAAATTTGGAAACGATCCTTTTGTCTCCATCATAAATCATATTTCCGAAAGCTACCCGGTTGGGGAGCTTCCTCCCATTTTCTCTGCCCCATCACCTCTCTCTTTGCTGTTGATGGCCGATCAACAGTCGAACGAAGCAAAAGATTCCTAAAGAAAATATCCTCCTCTCCAGAAAGTTCTTCCGCCAGCAAATAACAACCGTTTAAAAAAAAATTTTTTTTAAATCAATATTTTTGATAAAAAAAAAAAATAATGATTAAACAAAAAATTGTACTTACACCTAACAATTATACGGGTAATCAACTTTTTTTTTTTTTTTGCAGATAAATTAAAAAAAGAAAAAAAAACTTGTTGCTGATAAATATTATGCAAAAATAAATAAATAAATAAATAAATAAAATGAAACAAAAAATTGTACTTATACCTAACAGTTATACCGGTAATCAACCTTTTTTTGCAGATAAATTAAAAAAAAACGACTTCTTGTTGATAATTATAAAAAAAATACTACAATAAATTAAATAAACATATTTCCTTTTTTAAAGGTAAGTTTCTTCTTATTATTTGAAAAATTTCAGTTGTCTTTTTTTTTTTCGTTTTGTTTGGCTTGTTTTCCTTAGCCTGCGTCTGTTATGCCGCTCGGCTGTCACCGATGATTGCAGGTCTCGCCCGATCCGGGCTTGATAGGAAATCACGAGGATCCGGGTCAAATTATGCAAGAATACCGAAAAAACAATTGGAAGTTAATATATGATGTGATCAGAGTTGTTTGTAAAAGTTGTTTGTGCTTCTCGGGAGTTTGCGACAGTTTGTGAGTGAGAGCAGTTCGTGGTAGATATGGAGAAGCAGGCAGAGCTCGACAGAACTGTAGCAGATAGAAGCTGATCAACCGACCACTAATGATGCTTCGACGGACAGCTACCAACAGACAACGCTGGGGGGTGTTTTTGATACGCTGACTGCATCACACACACTCAGTGCACAACTAATTTTAACATGATGTTTCGACGTTTGTGGTTTTTCTTGTGAGTCTATACTGCTTTTATTTTTGTATAATTGTAAACCAGTACTCGCACCCTCGGCAATAATCAAGGTGACACAGCTAAAATGAGTACAAAAAAATAAACAACAAAACTGTGGCATACCAGCGTTGGGATCTGCGATTCTCGAGAAAGACGCACAGGGTTATACGAGTACATACGCAAATATAAAAAAAATCTAATAGTTACTCTTTCAATTTTAGTCCCCAACTCAAAATCACCAAAACAATCATAGTCTCATACCAAACATGACCTGTACTCACATTCCTGACCTACATTGTATTTTTGTCATGGTTATAATGTTCATTACTATCCTGTGTTTTTCGAGCTTCCTCGGGTTAATCTCGTCACTAAAAGGCTTTTTAACATTTGATAAATAAACATTGAAATATATCCACATTTTACACTTTTCTTTCGTCTTATTTTCTATTCTTAGGTCACCATCCATTCGGCTTATTTGTACGATGCCGTCTGGGTATATGCGCGTGCACTTCGTGAAGTGTTTATGGAAGGGCGGAACATCTCTGATGGACGTTTAATCATGGACAAAATACGATCAAGATCTTTTGAAAGTAAGTATATTCGGGTCAATGTTAGTAAATTAAAGCACACACATACACGGGTTTTGCTATATGTAGGACAAATTAAGGAACGATAAGGCACGACAACCGGCTCATGTTGATTTTCTATTCGTGCAATTTAGGGCCGTTATTTAAGCAAACTGTTACATCAGATAACCAGGCACGACTACTAGTTGCTGCTGATTCTATATTCAAGCAATTTGGGCACATGCACATGCACAAACATTAAGTTAAAATATTCAGCTATAAAAATTATATGAAGATATTTGCTAAAAACAAACTCTTGAGAATTTTAAGGCTGAAGAATTTTGAATTTTTTAAAAACACAATAACAAACTTGCACAAAATGAAATTAAAATCGTATCATTGTCTGCGATTCTTATGTTGAGAACAAAAAGCAACCGATTTTAATTTAAACAGACTCGCATGATGTTTTGTTTTTTGTTGGTTTTTTTTTTTTGATAAAAAAATAAACTTTTTTCAGCGTAAATGTATACATATTGTTACTGTCGTATAATAGGCCGACCGTAGACGGGCTGGCAGTTTAGTCTATAGAAATAGAAAATGGAGCTCATTGTTTTAGACTAGAAGTTATTAGCACAGGCAGGTTGTTTGCTTATAAAAAAGAAAGTGTCATAACAAAATTAGATAGACAGCTCGAAGAAGCAGAGCGGCCGTTGACATCGTGTGATGTGGATCGCCATGTCACAGAACGATTCGTGGAACGCGATTCTGGGAAAGTTTGTTTCGTGAAGTCAGAGAGAGAGAGAGAGAGAGAGAGAGAGAGAGAAAATCAGAAAAAGTCTGTATCTGATTCCTCGAGAGAATGGATCGGCAGACATCTCGTGGATGCAAAAAGATTCTACTGGTTGGTCTACCGGACACTTTAGTGGACCGTAGAGACAGAATCCTTTCCACACGGTAAGCTACTTAGACTGCTGACTGGATCTGATCCCTAGCCAACTAATTGACTTACTAGCTTTCACTGCCGCCTTACTGACTTCGTGAATATATCACTATATCGCTTTCTTGTTCTCCCATATAAACCTTACGTCACATAACCAGGTAAGTAGCATTGTTTTTGATTGCCTGTATATTATTTTTCTTTACTAAAATAACTATCTTTCATTATAAATATGTAACTGTGAATATTTTAGTGGCCTTAATACCTATCCCATTTAAATAACATTTATCTCTTAGTGAAATATTTCATAACACTTAACAATAGCAGTGCTTTCTCTTGTTTCTACCGCCCCCACACCGAACAATCATAGTATCAAATACATTGAGCGAGATTCTTGAGTTCTTCTTTTGTCCAGTTGATGAAGAGTATCTTACGTCAGATACTACTCAAGTATTTAGTATTTCAATCACTTCTTTCACGTATGTTGATTTAATGACATCCCCTTCAAAATGCCAATATATTTATAGCTATCATGTTCACCATTTGCCCGTTCGATTGGGTAGGTCGATGCATTTCTTTGAGTTTTCTTCTATCCTTCTTGTAGCAACTAATATAAACGTTTTATCGTAAAAGAAATTCAGTTCAATTATAGTGTAGAAACCGTTAGAATATCTCTACCATCTTTTTTATAATTTGAATAAATATTTGTTTTGTTTTGTTTTATTAAATTGCCCTAAAATACAATTCTATTCTTTAATATTAAAGTTGAGCTAATTGAATGTTTTATTTATAATTTTTTCATGAACATAAATTATTTTTACTTTTTAAACACACCAAATTCATTATGTGAAAAAAAGAAATTTAAGCTTTTATTTCTCTCAATAAAGAAGGTTTAACTGAATCTAACTTTACACAAAAGAACAAAAAATTCAATAATGAAATATTAAAAATAAAAAATATAATATAATTCTAATCAGGAAATAAAAGTCCAAATTTGTCACATTTAGAAATAAAGTATGTTATCAGGAAAAGCCGACTTTGCTCGAGACTGAACTAGGATCACTAATTTGTACTTTTCACTGTGCGCATGACACCATTTTTTTTTTTACTCCTGTTCACCTCTTACAAAGCATATAACCACTTGGACGTAAGGGGCTACTATTTGGGGCCATGTCTAGGAAATATTAACAAGATATTTGTTTATGTTACATTTAAATTTCTGCATATCAGTACAGCCAGAGAAGCAGGCAGCAGGAAGGGAATTCTGAAGTCTAGCTGTTCGAGGGAAGAAACTATTAGAATAGAAAACTTTCTGGCATTTAGGGACAATAACATTGAAAGGGTGAGATCTTATTGCTACGCGGGTTTGTCGGAGATATGTACGTCGAGGGGGTACAAGTGAAACAATTTCATCAGAACACATTCCATTAAAATATTTGTAAAACAGGCACAGTGATGCAACATTGCGGCGATGAGACAGGGGCTGGAGTTTAGTTGATAAAGTGGGACCAATTAGATTGACAACTCTTTTTTGGACTTTATCTAAGAAAGAGAGAGAGAGAGAGAGAGAGAGGGGGGGAGAAAGACTAGTGATAGATGCACCAGCCTAGATGTGGCAACAATACTCCATTCATAAGCGAATGGTACAGGATACTGTCAGGCGTGAGTAGTCTTCTAGCTTGATAGAGGGAACCCACCTTCTTTGCAGCAGCCTTTGCAATGTCCTCTATGTATTTGTTTCAGTTCATATTGCCCTCAAATCTCAAACCGAGGAGTTTGAAGGTAGGATTCTCAGTTAGGGTGCTATTTGTCATGGATATAGGGGATTGGAGAGACGTCTTGTAATTGTTAAAGGAGAGCAGTTTAGTTTTACTAGATATTAAATGTTACCATCCATTTACGGCCCCATTGCACTATAGTCTGGAGGTAATTTTCTAAACATTTTGCCATTATCTTAGATTTATGTACATCTGTTCTTCCCTCATGCGTATTATAGCGCATTGTATTATCAGCAACTATACCCATCTCGGACACAATATTATTAGGGAGGTCGTTTATAAATATCAGGAATAATAATGGTCCAAGGATCGACCACTGAGTCACTCCCGCATTTATGTTACTGCGCCCCGTTTCAACACCTGATATAATCGGAAGAAGTTGAAATGTTGGAAATCTATCTCAGTTAGTATCATTATGGTTTAAATTTCATTAAAATCGAATATACGTATTCAAAGTTCAAAGGGGTTCTGTCTAAAATGGATCACTTCTAAGTGAGGGTAGGTGTAACGTTACGTAGCGTTACTCTTTATTTTTTTACTCTGAAATTCATAAAAATAAATCTGGAAAAAAATAAATTAAAATCCGAAATTGCCAAAATTGGTGGAACCAAGCCGCTTCTCAGCTACTTTGGACTTGACAGACTGAGCATAAAAATCTCTCGCGATCTTTATTACTTCTTAGTAGGGATTGCTGGCAGTCTCAGTGCATCTATTACGTTGGAAGCAATGGAAATAGTGACTTCTGAGTGCAATGGCAGCAGCACATTCTGTAGAGAATCACGGCTGGCTGTTAGGTTTTTGCTGGAATTTGTTGGAGGATATGAAACGGTCTATACCTACAGTTAACCATTCCGTCAAGTATCGTACTATAGAGAACACGTTTTTCATAAACATGGGGCGTATAGGTAGATCTGATATAAATGTGCGAAACCTATTCCAGTCAGCCATAGAGTATCGATATACTGTATGATGGACAGGTACTTTCGGTCGGGTTTTCTTAGGTCTTATTTGCAACTGTATTTTTTCTTTCTTTCTTTCTTTTCCACTATTTTACGACTGCTTGTTTCCGGTGTAACATTTATTTTTCATTCTTTTTTACTTCATATTGACCCTTTTATTATAAAATGCCGGGTCAGGCACCCAAATTAAATCTATGTAACGTTACGTGGCGTTACACTTTACTTTAGTAATTCATAAAAATGAAATTAAAATCCGGGTCGGCATCTTTTTCTTTTATAACAAAATCATTTATTACTCTCTCGTCTCGACAAAAACTTAAAAAATATTTCGATGTTCCTCCACTACACGCCAACCGTAGACAGCCATTTCTCATACGTCCATCTTTTTCGACCGCACTCTTTCTCCTACCACCAGTTTACACGTTCGTCTTTTTCGGCGCCGACTTTGATTTTTCCCGACCACGTGGTGTCTTTTTCCCTTTTTCTTTTCGCGCCAGTTCGCGAACATTTCTTTATATCATTGGTGGGATCATCATTTGTTTACAATGAAGAACAGTTTCGAGAATTTAATATATATATATATATATATATATATATATATATATATATATATATATAATACACATATATACATATATAAACACACACATACTTACGCACACATACACACACACACACACACACATATATATATATATATATATATATATATATATATATATATATATATATATATATATATGCGTGTGTGTATATGTGTGTGTGTTTTGGGGAAAATGCGTTTTTCTATTATATTTCACCATTTAGTGCACACCAATTCTTTTAGTTTGAAGCTCAATGCTTGGTAAACATGACCACAGAGCATATCTAAATTAAATTATAACAATAATACATTCCAAGTTCCAAGGTTGTATTAAATATTATTTGGTTCTTTAAGCATATCAAAATGTCCATACAGTTTACAGATCTGTTTTTAATCGCTCAATTTCACGACGACGGAACTTTTCATAAAGTCTAACCGATTTTTAATCTCCCCCTTAAACGATGACGAAACTTTTTCTTAAATTCAACCAAATCTTATTTTAATCTCTCAATTTAATGACGATTTTCCAAAATCCGACTCTCGCAACCGAAATAGCTTGTAATCTTATTAGGAAATGACAGCATGCTCACAACATTTTACCCTCATCTTATTATATTTGCTACTACCACTCAACCGATGTCCTCTCGCTTACAGTCCTTTTTAATGGCAGCTATTTCATTGATATTTAATGGCAGCTCATTCAATGATATGCAAATGAATGCATATCAAAGTACATATTCACAAGAAAATTTTATACATATGATTTGAATTTTATTAAAATAAAATATAATTGAAGCTTTAAAAGAGGTTGTGTCTTTATGCTCCTTTTAAGTTCCACTTAGGGGTTCAAATACACTTTCGTGGTCTTCTCTGGTAAATTTTACATAAGAATACATTTTAACATTTTATTTAGATTCTCTAACCTTTCTTTCTACAAGGAATACATAAACATCACACACAAAGACATTTAATTTTACATGTATACTAGAAAGACGCCCGACGCTTCCTAGTCTTCAGATACACTTTAATATGATATTTTAATGTATGCAGATTTTGTATTTATTATTATAGAATCAATTCTGTGTTGATTATTACATTGTACCCGATATATAGTAGTACCTCCACGGAGTGACCGTATTATAAAATATGCCTAAATATATTTTTATTCATGCAGATTTCGATTTTATTATTATAGAGCCAGCACTCTATTGATTATTATATTGTACCAAATATATAAATAGTGATTACAAAAGTTAAAAAATAATATGACTTGGGTGCCATCAACTATAATCGAAACCAAAACATATAGCGTTCCAGCCTTAGTCGTAAGGTTTTAAAAGAGTGCTAGAAATTACGTTATGGCGTTAACATTTTAGACGACAAACAAATTCGGACTTTTAGTATAATACAAAAGTCAAGCAAGCAAGGACGCTCGGACGGTTTACAGAGTTTTATAATTAAAAAGGTGAAACATGTAAGCTATTCAAACAATCCCTATGTTACAATTGAAGTAAAAAAAAATCCCTTTTAATATTTCTTACAACCGTTTCATTTATTGATGTATTTTATCGTAGGTATACAGGGACACACAGTGTACATCGATAAAAATGGAGATGCCAAAGGGAATTATACGGTGCTCAGCCTACAGGAAAACAAGTCACAGCCTTTTAATCTATTCCTGGAATCAGTCGGAAGTTTTGAGATCACATCACACGGAAGTGAAATTCCGGTAGTATTTTTTTTTTAATTCTTATTAATTACAATATACAAATTTGACAAAAATGCAAATCATCTTTAAACAAACAAAAAAAAACTATCAAAATAATAAGAGCTCTGAATTGCTGATCCGCAAGATTGTACTTATAACATCGCAATGTCGAATTTCCACTATGATTTTTTTATCATTTGCTTGATATCCTCTGGAGTATTTTTCAACTCGCCGTATACTTTGCACGGATTTTACTTAACTAACCTATAAAGTTTTGAGCATTTTGTTTTATGATTTATAGATTTTTCCACTACACATTATATGCATATTTGTGGTTTTTCTACTTATCCTCATTTGTAAATTTCCCTACTCTCCCATTTGTATTATCTTTTCTATCTATATTATCAACATCATCACAACTGCTATATACATATAGGTTATCTCTTATTTCTAAGCTAATGTTTTTATGTCAGCTTTTTGTAGCTATTTAAAGCTGGCTTTGTCTCTTTTTCTGACGAGAAGTATTTGGCTTCGAAATTCCATAGCTTAAAAGATTTTATATATAAAATAAAATAAAATAAATAAAAAGAATTACAGTTAAATAAAACTTTATTACATCATCAGCTAAATAAGGCAAAACATTTTAAGCTATAGGATTTCGAAGCCAAATGCCTTTTTAAAACAACGAAAAAAAAAGGAGAGAAAAAGGAGCAAAAAATTGCCAACTTCTTGTGGAACATGAATCGGTCTCTTATGAGTATTTTGTGAATTTCTAATCATTCAACGAAACACATGTAAGATGAATTATACTACTGATAAAAATAGGCCGAGTGCGATGTGAATGCATATTTGGTTTCGTATACTTACTTCCGATATATATATATATATACACATATATATATATATATATATATATTGGAAGTTTTTAAGCTTCTAAGACTATATAAGAGAGAAACCTTTATTCCCGTCCTTCGTTGAAAAAGTCTTGCGCGTAATTCAATTAATCTTTGCTTTCAAGAATTTACGTTAGTCTCCATATCATTGGTGAGATCATCATTTGTTTACAATGAAAAACAGTTTCGAGAATTTAATATATATGTGTATATATATATATATATATATATATATATATATATATATATATATATAGAGAGAGAGAGAGAGAGAGAGAGAGAGAGAGAGAAAATAAAAAAGGAACAAACCGTATTATGTGTTCACCAACGTTTCGTCTTTATTTCGAGACTTCCTCTGGGTGAATGAGATTAAGAAACCAAAAAATATACCAGTACAAAATATTTGAAAAAGTTTCACGTGCACAGTGTGACGCAGTTCTATTTAAGAGAAACGGAAAAATTGATGTTGGAAATTCAAAAAGGAAGGGGGCTGGCGCTGTTAAAGAGAAGGAAATTTTAGTGACGTCATATAGTCGTTAATTTAATTTTAAAACTATGAACGCAAGTTTATATTCTTATTGGGAAAAAGATATATCTGTTGAAATTTAAATATAAGTTTGTAACAGGAATGAAATGAGTGTTTTTTATGTAATTTATTGATTGAGATTATGTGTTAATTATTACAGGGGGTGTTTGAATGGTGTGAGAAAGTTAACCTGTGTCCACATTTAAATAATGTTCTTTTAATAACAGTTTACTTATTAATGGCGCTATGTTATAGAAACCTCCACGTTGTTTAATAGTGCTTGAAATTGCGATAAGCGCAGATTCAAGGAGTCTCCGGCGCGGTTTATTTGAAATAAATTTAACTACTTTTGCTTGTTTAAAATCAAAGGTGTGGTTATGTTGCAATGAATTAGAGAATAATGCACTTAGAGAATTGCTATTTTTTATATCTCTTTTGTGTTCATTGAGCCTTTTTTCCAATTTACGCTGAGTTTCACCAACGTATTTATGATGGCAATTATGGCAAGGAATAGTATATATATACCTCCATCGGAAACTGGTTTGTTATAGAGATGTTTCGTGGTTTTTAATATATGTCTTATGGTTAGTGATGTGGTTTGTACGATAGGAATTTTTAGTTTGTTTAGTGTGTATTATTGGTGTGTGTAGGTAAAAGAAGATGTCTGTTTATGAGAGAAAGGTCTGGTGTGTATGATTTTTTATTATTATTTATTCTGGAAAATATTTGTGTGGCTTTTCTCTTAGCATTCAATATGAAATATGTCGGATATTGCAAGGTTTTCAAAATGTTTGTAAGGTATTTGAATTCTTCGTCCAAATATTCAGGACTGCAAAGGACTGTTTATATATATATATATATATATATATATATATATATATATATATATATATATATATATATACATAAACACACACATATAATATATAAACATACACACTTACACTTACACACACACACGCACACACATATATATATATATACATATATATATATATACATATATATATATATATATATATATATATATATATGTATATGGCATTGTATGTGCCAGATACCTTTTGTCAAAAGCTAATTTTATATATCATCTAAAATCACGCAATCAAAAACAGGAACGACAATCTTATGAGAACGATTCACCCAGCAACTACAGTAAGGGTAGTGATAGACACTGAGACGGCTGACGTCTGTTAAGACGAAGAAATTGATATATATATATATATATATATATATATATATATATATATATATATATATATATATACTTGTTTATTGTGATATAAACATGCTCACATCCCGCTGCTACAAACAGCCACTTGTTTCAATCAAACAACAGATATCATCAGGCAGCGACTTGACTATTCAAATGTTCAATGAATAATGGATTTTTATTTTAGGTAGGAACTCTTTAAAAGTTGGAGTTAAAACCCTTAAAACACGGAACTTTAATTATAAGATGTAAAGAGGGAGGGGAAATCTAAATAAAATTAAAAAATTATAATGGAGAGAGAATGATTAAGAGGAGAAAAAAAGAAATAGAGAAAGAAAATAAATAGAGAAAGAAAATAAAGAAAAAATATAATATGGAGAAGAAAAAGAAAAAAAGATATAAAGGGTCATTATAAAGAAAACAAGGGCTAGAAGAGAAAAGAAAGAATGATGAAATATAGTTAAAGATAGAAAGAGAGGACGTAATAATTAATAGGAAGGGAAGCTTAAAATGTTGAGAGGATATAGAAAAAGAACTTTAATTATAGGATGTAAAGAATCCTCAGAATCCAGATATTCCAGAATTGTCATTGGAACCTGCTTATCAGGAGGTATGGGAATCCATCAAACAAATTGCTTCTTGCAAGTCCCCATCACCAAAGGATCCAATTCCGCCTGAAGTGTACAAGCATGGTGGGCATGTGCTGGTAAAAAAGCTCCATGCTCTCTTTGTAAAGATATGGAAAGCAGGCCGAGTTCCACAGGGCTACAAAGATGCCTGCATCAAACGTCTCTACAAAAATAAGAGTGTCAAGAATGTCTGTGACAACCATCGGGGGATATCTCTGCTTTCAATTGCAGGAAAGATTCTGGCTAGGCTCATTCTAAACCGAATCATAAATCATCTCGTTGATAAGGTGTATCCAGAGTCACAGTGTGGGTTTCGGTCGGGTCGCGGCACCATTGACATGATATTTTCCTTACGTCAGGTGGCAGAAAAGGTCCGTGACAAAAATCAGGAATTGTATATGGTGTTTGTTGACCTGACGAAGGCCTTCGACACTGTGAATCGCGATGCTTTTTGGCAAGTTTTAAGAAGGCTTGGTATTCCAGAAAACATGCTGAACGTGATCATTTCCTTTCACGAGGGGATGAAGGCCAGTGTTTTCTCAGATGGTATGATGTCTGATCCATTTGATGTTACGAATGGGACCAAACAGGGATGTGTAATTGCGCCAGTCCTTTTTGCGCTCTTCTTTTCACTAATGCTGAAACATGCATTTGATGATTTAGACACTGGTGTCAAGTTTCAATTTCGGTCATCCAGTGGCTTATTTAACCATCAACGGTTTAAGGCCAAGACTCTTCTTCGCACCGAAATTATTCGCGACTTGCTCTTCGCTGACGATGCCGCACTGGTAGCCACGTCCTTTGAGGAAGCCCAGGTTCTTCTTGATCGATTTTCAGCCGCGTGCAAGGCCTTTGGCCTGACAATTAGCATAAGGAAGACTGAGGTAGTGCATCAGCCACACCCTACCCCAAAACAAGTTGAAGGCGTAAAGCAAAATCCACCAGAGTATAGATTTCCTGCGCGCAAGCTGAAAGTCGACGGTCATGATATCAATTATGTCAAGTCCTTTCCTTACCTTGGTAGTAGGGTGAACCAGGGCGGTTCTCTTGATGATGAAATTGTCAACAGGATTGCTAAGGCCACTTTTGCCTTTGGAAATCTCCGCCATCGCTTGTGGAACGAAAGGGGTATTAGACTAGACACAAAAATCCTTGTCTACCGTGCTGTTGTTCTTTCCATTCTTCTTTATGGATCTGAGTCATGGACTCCATACAGACATCACATTAATCAGCTGGACGTTTTCCACAAAAGCTGTCTACGCTCCATATGTGGTCTTAGCCTCTGCGACAAGGTATCAAATCCCGAATTATTCACAAAATGCAAAATATCTGGCATTGAATTATTCCTTATTCAATCGCAATTGCGGTGGGCTGGTCATGTATTGAGGATGCCCGATGACAGAATTCCAAAAATTGCGATGTACAGTCAATTTGAGGGTAGTAAAAGAATTGTCGGAAGTCCTTGGCTTTGGTACAAGGACAAGTTGAAGAGTAACTTGTCTGCAGCGAGCATACCATATAGGAATCTTGAAGATGATGTGAATGACCGAAAAGAATGGAGATCAAGGTGTTTTGAAGGTCTCCAGAGGTTTCAATCTGAAAGCTTAAGGCAACTGAAAGAAAACAGAGTAAGAGCAACACGACTACCAGCCGCACCAATATCTGCAGCATTAAATCCACATTCATGTTCTATTTGTGGCCTTGTCTGCAAGTCCCTTGCTGAACTAAAAAGTCATCAGAGGCAAAAGCATAAATGAGTTTTAGAAATATGCGTTGTCTGAACCTCACACGTCGAAATCGACGGGAGAGTCCATTATATATATATATATATATATATATATATATATATATATATATATATATATATATATATATATATATATATATACATATATATATATATGAATTATATTATAGATATTAGAGACAAATTATTACGTGTGTTTGTGTAATTCTCTAAAATAAATTATTTATTTATCTTAAAGAATAAATAAGCTTTCGACTTATAAAAAAGTGTTTCTTAGGTTCTGACTTTTATTTTCTTCCATTTTTCGCGTCAAAGATAAAATCCCTCGCAGATAGTAGCCCGTGGAAATGGAAGTCACGGTTGGTTTAAATGTATTTTGTGCACATTGTGGCTGCATTTTTTATGGATTAATACAAAAATATTCGAAAACATTGTTCTGTACTTGAATTATATTATGCAAATTAGAAAATTATCTTAAAGAAAAAGCAAACTTTCGATGTATAAAAAAGTCTCCCTTAGCTTCTGATATCTTTTTTGTTGTAAATCATCCGTCTCCTCGGAGATATAAAATCTCGTGTGGATAACAGTTTGTATACTTAATTTATTTTGGAGGAAAACAGAGACACACATCCTTATTTGCCTTTCTAATTTCTAAGATCATTCAAAAGATAATTCAAAGTGCCAATACTTTTCTTATATATACATATATATATATACATATATATATATACACGTGTGTGTGTGTGTGTGTGTGTGTGTGTGTGTGTGTGTGTGTGTGTGTGTGTGTGTGTAGAGAGAGAGAGAGAGAGAGAGTAAGGGAGAGAGGACGAATAAAGCCGACAGATATCGAGATATTCAGTGAATTTGAATTATTTAAAAAAGTTACTTCTATAATATGAAATATGAAACTATGTTTTCCAAGTGCCAATAATTTTCTTGCATATATATATATATATATATATATATATATATATTATTGTTTTTATTATTATTATTATTATTATTATTATTATTATTATTATTATTAAATGAAAGATGAAGAAAAAAGTTATATATAACTTTATTATATCATCAGAACAATGATGAAAAGTAAAGAGGAAATTTAAGAAATTTTCTTAATTTTCCTCTTAACTTTTCCTTATTGTTCTGATGATATAATGAAAATATATATAACTTTTATTCACCATCTTTAATTTTAATATTATTGTTTTGCTCCCTTCAAAGTGTTGAGCTTTTCTAATTTTGATAAGTTTTGCTTTGTTAATATTTTATACATATATATATGTGTGTGTGTGTGTGTGTGTGTGTGTGTGTGTGTGTGTGTGTGTGTGTGTGTGTGTGTGTGTGTGTGTGTGTGTGTGTGTGTTAAGCGAGACAGACAGATACAGAAAAAATAAAGTAACTATTTGTGTTGTAGCGTTGCCTGAGAAAGCAGAACTTAATAAATTCCATGTCCAACATAAAACAACGTTGTCAACACAGACACCACATTGTTAAAAGCAGGTCACTAGAATAGTTTTTCCGTTTTTGTTAATGTTATGTATTAGTATTTTCCCAAATATCAACGTTAAGAAGTTAAAAAAGCAAATAGTTTATTGTTTTCTTTCAGTCAAGAATGAAATCGTAACAAATTGATTATTCTCTCTACTATATAAATAAGATATCATTAAAATTGAATTTTGCTTGAAAATCTATGTAAGAAATAGCACAAGCTGTGAACGGAAAATGGTTTGCTTTATTGAAATTAATAAGCAAATCTTAATTCTTGACTTTTAACAAGAACGTAATCGATTTACTGTTTCATTATATGATAAAGGATTTTATATAGAGAATTAATTTGCAAAAAATAGTCTTTCTATATGAAAGTTCAAAGCTATAATTTAGATGTTGCTGAATTACGGTGTATTGATGAGTAGTGATAGTATTCATAAATGTTTTCGAGTTCCTGGATTTTAGTGGTATGTTAATTAATAATTTCTTAGAAATGCCAATTTGTCGCTTAATTAAGCGAACTGTGAAGTTTAAGGTATCAGTTTCATTTTGTGTGCGTAATTTAAATTGTGTTTGTTCAAAATGCATATTTTCATTAAGACAAACGTTCGTATGGCTTCCCTCGCATGTCCAAAAATATCTTGTCCGAGTCAAGCCTCCTACGGAGAAATCATGACTAATAACTGTGTATGAGATTCCAGATAAATATGGGAAACCATATAAAGGTAAGACATGTCGTCCACTAAATGTAAGGTTAGAAGAACATCGAAAAGACGTAATACGTAGAGAAATTGAAAAGTCAATTAATTACTAAGCAAATATTCTATTTGATCTAAAGTGCCAATATAGCCGAATAGAGAATAGGCTCCTATATGGTTGACTATTTAAAAAAAACTCATTACATATAATGATAGAAGATGTATCGAGCCACAGTATTGGGTGTGTTTGATTTAGCAGAACGGTGGTTCATAAAAATTGTGGAGTCTATGTTCGCGCCTGGTCCACAAAGTATGGAAATAAAAAATTTAAAAATTAAAAATAAACGTTTACAAGTGTTTTTGATATAGATGTACATAATAATACTTTTATAAGTAGGTTTTAACTTAAATAGGGATGGAATAATAAAATTGTGGGGGTCTGCGTTCGCGCCTGGCCTCCATAGAATGGAAATAGGCACACATTTTAATAAAGACTTTTCATATCTATCTGCGTAAGTATACTTTGATAATTATGTTTCAGTTTGAAGAAATTTGGTATAATAAAATTACGGGGTGTTTGTTTGCGCCTGACCTCCATAGAATGGAAATATGTCACAAAGTTTAACAAGGTTTTTTAATATTGATCCACAGAATGTTGTGATAAGTGTTTCAAAGTGAACAGGTATGGTATAATAAATTATGGGGTTTATCAATTTTATTTTTACTTTCATCATATTTTGCTTTGATTTTGATACCACCAAATTCGAAGCTATCTCTTTACAACCCTTCCTTTTCATAACCTATCACACTTTCATAAATCAGAGTCCATTTTCTGTAGGCTGTTTTTGAACTCAGTCAACGACGGGTATTTTTGCTAGTATATATATATATATATATATATATATATATATATATATATATATACTAGCAACATATATTTTATATATAATATATTATATATATATATTTATATATAATATATATTATATATATAATATATATATTATACACACACACACACACACACACATATATATATATATATATATATATATATATATTTATATATAAGAATCAACTGGTGTGGAAACCAAAGACCATACGTTTTACAAAATATTGTTGGCATTAATATTCTATAAGTACTATCCCACCTAAGTAAGAATTGCTCGATATACAAGATAGGGCAAACAAATCAAATTTTAGTCATTCAATGAATTTAATAATTTATGACGTGAAATGTTTAAATTTATAAGATTTTACAATCCGAAGTGAATGTCTTATTTTTATTGTTATTCTTAATTTTATTTTTATTTTATTTTTATTTTTAATTTTAATTTTTAATTGTTAATTTTTTAACTTTTTAATTTTTTAACTTTAAATTTTTTTTTTACTTTTTAATTTTTCTTTTTTTCTTTTTCTTTTTCCATTTTTCATTTTTCTTATCAGTTCAGTGTTTTTTTATTTTGCATGGCCTGTCTACTGTAAACGGTTTTAATTTATTAACAATTTCAAGTTATTTTGGAGTGGAATTTGAAGCTCATGTTCTATAATTATAAAAAAATATTAAATATATTAAATTATATGTTTATTAATAAACAGATCCACTGGACATATCTTAAAAAATTATTTTACCGGACCCATTATATAAACAAAGAAAATTGCTCTAGGAAAATGACTACTTTGAACTATTACATTGTGATGTGGATTACTCAAAATATACTGCTATCAAAGAGATTCACTTCGGATTTTACCATGCAATTTGGTGTGGATTTTTATATCCTTTTCATTAACTTCACTTACTCTATGACATTTAAATACTTAAACAACTTTCATTTGTGATTTTCCATGTCTCACTGACTTTAGCAAACAAGGTGTAAACCATTATAACTATTTACTAATATTGTCTCCTCTGAACAGATGGCAGACATTGAAATCCTCTAGGAGAAGGGGGTTAAAATATTTCAAATATATTCTTTGTCTTACATAGAATAATAACAAATCTATGATACATTCATATCATTTTATTTGGTATATGTTACGTCTTACATGCGTTTCGTTCAATAGTATAATAAAAAAACTCATCGGAATCTCGTATAAATCCATAATTTTTGTTTAAATACTTTGATTTATTTATATAGGTCTCTGATGAGTTGTTTGGTGTACCATTTAAGGAAAAACGTGTAAGATCTATCAAACAAAATAATATAAATGTGTGATAAAATACTTGATATGAATGTGTTATAAATATACTAGTATTTGATTGCTTACAAATGATATATATTAGTATATATCAATATATATATACATATATATATTGATATATTAGGTTTAGAAGTAAATTCTTGCGGAATTTTTAAATTATATACTTTCAAATAAGATTTCATTCTAATACCTTTACTTTATATATCATCAAAAAAAATTTTTTTTCTCTATTTAATCTTTTTATTTACAATTGTTTTAAAATAATAATGTCTTCTTTTCAGAACGTTGAATACAAGATGGAAATAGCAAATTCTGCACACTTTTTATTTTAATTCAATCTAGGTCGAAAAGCTGCTGGAACAGCTTGCGATATCAACAAAGTGTTTGGCCCAAGAACCACTACTGAATGCATAGTAAAATGTTTTTTTAAGAAATTTCATGGCGGCAACAGGAGTCTGGAAGATGATTAGCGTAGTTGTCCGCCATCGAATGTTGACAACGATCAATTAAGGGGCTTAGTCGAAGCCAATCCACGCACAACTGTTCAAGAACTTGGTTCTGAATTAGACGTAACGTATACAACGACTTCAAACCACTTGATGAGATTGGGGAAAAAAAACTTGATAAATGAGTGCTTCACAAATTGAACAAGAACCAAAAACCAAAAAAGGTTGTTATAAAGTGTCATCCTCCCTTTTTTGCGCAAAACGAACAATCCGTTTTTCGACCGGTATATATCTTGCAAGGAAAAGTGGGTGTAAGAAATGCTTCAAAAACCTAAGCGATATCAAAACCGCCTTCAGCGATTTCATCGTCACGAAAACGCAGCATTTTTACGTTACTGGCATAAATACACTTGTTTTGAGTTGGCAAAAGTGTGTTGGTTCTGATGGTGCTTATTTCGATCAATAAAGTTTTGTTTGAGCCGAGATATGTTCATCCTAATTTAAAAGTTAAAACCCGTAGGAACTTTCTTGTCGGTGTGTATATATATATATATATATATATATGTGTGTGTGTGTGTGTGTGTGTGTGTGTGTGTGTGTGCGTGCGTGTGCGTGCGTGCGTTCGTGTGTGTGTGCGTGCGTGTGCGTGTTCCTTGAAAGAAGCGTTGATTGATTTTGAATAAAATAAAATACGTATAAGATACGTTTGAAGCCAAAACAACGCATTATTACGAAAATAAACAACGTTTATATCAAGGACCACACACACACACACCCAACGATAATATCGCGTAACCAACGCACATTTCAAAATACTACCGTAAAAACAGTAAACAGACGTCTACTTACTGATTCTCTCCTCCAACAACAAGAAGAAAGAAAGATATACTGAGGATGAAGCTTTGATTACGAAATATATTTATAAATTTCAAAGAAAAATAAATATCTGATGGAGGTTGACAGTAGACTGACTTGAATTCAAAATTCGATATTCTTATAATGAGGTCGAACGCTTCTCATTAGTTGAATGTCCAAACGTAGTTATAAATAAGATCATCCATAGTTTTAGGGCCATTCCCTTAATAGTCAAAAACATTTTACAGTAATAAAGCGTTGTTTTGGCTTCAAACGTATCTGATACGTGTTTTCTTTTTATATATATATATATATATATATATATATATATATATATATATATATATATATATATATAAGAGCAAATAGTTAATAAAACATGCTAAAAAACTTGGAAAAAGAGTTAAAAACATATTTAATCTGAAAAGGAAACACTTAATGAGTGGATAGTCCTTAATCCGTGGAGTTTCGAAGAAATACTTTCTTTCTCATCAGAGGGTAGGAATTAGCAAAATGTGGGATCGGATTTTGCATACAAAAGTATTTGATGAAACTGCAAGTAAGTCAAAGATCTTACTTGATAACAAAAAGTGAAGCAGAGGGAATATGGTGAAGAAAAAGGTGATTTCACTTGAATGGATAGTCTGCTGAAAGGTAAAGTATCACATAACGGTAAATGCCAAAAATGTAAATCCAAGAAAGTTAATTAAATTTCCATTCGCACAAGTAAAATCCAAGGAAATCGCGTAATTAGAAGATGGTCCAAAATAATCCAAAAGGCTGAAATCCGTGGAATAATTCACAAATATGTACAAGAAAAAGGGGAAAATTTCCAATAGTATTAATGAAAGAAAAATAAGATATGCGTTTAAAACGGCTGCCGAGACAACGTGTAATTAAGAAAAATCAGTGAAGAAGAAGAAAAAAGGATTAAATTGTGATAGAATTAAAGATAAAATGTTACATGATAAGGGCTGTCTCCTTTTCATGTAAGTATAAAAATAGAGAGATTTAGTTACAATTACAATTAAATAGCATAGACGAAATTCGAACCTTGTAATTTAAGTTTAGAAATAGATTACGTGTGAGAATTAGAAAATGGAATGTAAAACAAACGATTGTATAGCTTAGAGATAAAATAGTTTCAAGAAAAGAATGTGCACTGTCAATTTTGTTATGAAAATTTAATTGAAAGAATGCAGCTACAAGATAATTTAATAAACATGTTTTTAACATATTGGAAATATAGGTTACTGAGAATATAGGTTAAAATTCCTTTTGTAAACAAAGGAAAAGTTTTGGACACGCATGTCCAGAACACGTAAAAAAACACATGTTTTAACATGTGTATGACGTCATGGAAAATGGGAAGTTCTAGATATAGTTAGAAAACTTTAGAGTTAAAGGAGGAGAACTGGGGGGAAAGCGGAGAGAAACAGAGAGAGAGAGTCTGAGGGGGACAGACGACAGTCGAGTTGGCATTCGAACGTCTAGAAGCGAGACGGTCACTTTTGAAACTTAGAATGTGAAGCTTTGAATTCTTGATGATAAAAACCACGGCCGGTCGTGAGAAGAAATAAACCCATCATGTTTTTGTATAAACGTCGTCTTTGTGTTGTGATTCTACTAAAAGGTAAAGTGAAAATTGTTATTATATGTCTATATATCTGTGCTATAAAATGTCATGACATACACATCTCATATCTACACTAAGACTGTCTACACAAAGTCTGAAGACTGTATCCTCACTCAAAGAACTTCTTCCATCAAAACATCTAAGTAATGAACTTTTAATATATATGAATCGTCATAAAACGAACAATCTCTCTCTTACAACAACAATCTTACAACATCCCTTGTAATAAAACTCTCTCTAAGACTGCACTTTAATAAGACTCACTCTTAATAATGAAAACCTATATATAACATAAAATAGAAAAGAAAATGTCAAAATGACACATACAAAATGACGTTAAAAGGCGCGAAAATATAGGGCAAAAAATAGGGCAACTGAAATGTACAGGTTATTACTTAAGAAAATGTCAGCAAGAGTAATTAAAAGACACTAAATGCAAACAATAAATAAACAAATAAATCAATAAATAAATAAATGAAATATTAAAAATAAAAATAAAATATAAAATAAAAAAAATAAAAAAAATAAGGATAAAGCAAGTAAGTGTGTAAGTAAATGCATAAAATATACGTAAATATGAATGAGTAGGTAGATTGATATTAGATAAATTGGAATATTTAAAGACTAAAACGGAAATCGCAGATAAAAATCCCGGCCCAGTAAAGAAGAAATTAAGGATTAAAATAAAGGAGTATTAAGTTATAAAGTATTAAGAAAGTATGTAGAAAAAACGCTAATGTTAAAGAAAAATTATATATATCTGAAAGGTTAAAGTAATAGCTAAGTAATTTCAAAATTACTATAATTAAATTTGGACTTATGTTTACAGAAAGAGATCAGTTCGTTTTTAGAATTTATTATATTGTTATTTTGAGGGGAAGTAATTATAGTTATAGCTCCGGTTGTGCAGAGGCGACATGACTTAGAGTCTGGAGTACAAGACTTAAATTTTTTTATGATGGTCCATTTGATTGGGAAGGGGGTATTATTAGAGTGAAGTTTTTTTAATTAAAGTGGTTAGAGAAGTTCCTTGGTTATTATTAGAATTATGGTTGTTAAAAAAGAATTGTGGTTTGATATTCTTTTCTTAATTGATGGTAAAGTAGCGCCGATATATGTATGTACTTTATTAAAAGCTCGAGGTCTGATATTAATATTAATTTGCTGATTTGTATTAGTTAAATAGTTTGAATTTTGTTCATAGTGTTCAACAATGGGTGGGACAATGATAGTACAACGACTGTTTTGGAGGGGATAATGAGGGTTGTTAGTGTTAGAATAGCTGTTAGGAGAAGTATTATTATTCTCATTATTATTATTATTATTGCTAATTGTATGATTGTAGATTGAGGGGTTGTTCGAGTGGTGTATTGGATTAGTAACTATATCAGATGGAGGATGGGAAGAAGGATAACTTGAAGATGAAATATTAGTGTATGTTATGGGAGAATTACGTGGGAGCTCAGTAATTGTGCAAGAATATATAACATCTTTATGGATGCAATCATTATTGAGTGGGCATAGATGTTTGTTATTACAATTACAGTTGGTTTTGAGTTTAATTGGGAAATTGATTTTTGGGGATGATTTAATTTTTTTGTTATTAGATGTTAAGATTCTTTGTGCTAATTTAGGCATTGTTGAATAAGAAATCCTGATTGAGTTTTTATTGAAAATAGAACTACATATGTGTGGGTATTTGAAAGAGTTTTGTACGATGTTGAAGAATTCCTGAGGTATATTAGTTTTGACATTTAGGCTAAATGGAGGATTAAACCAAATATTTTTCTTTCTCCTGGTGCGACTGGGTGGGTTAGAGGTATTGCAATTAGTATTTTGGTTTTGATTATATATGTAGACTGGTTCACTGTTATTGATAGCGGTAGATCTTGTTATTTGAACTGGTTTCTTACAAGTCATATTGTGTGTGATTACAGATTTAAAGCGGCCTGCAGTAGGAGCATAATTGTTGTATTTAATCTTTTCCTTGTGTCCTGAGTTCCATAAGGCATTATTGAAGAAAGTAGCATTTTGATTAAAAGTTTTTTTTTATCAGCAGAAAGAACAGAAATTCTTCTAGAGATGGATGGTACTATAGATTTTATAATTGAGTTGGGGTGGTTAGAAGATTTATGGACGTAAGGCTGGGTTTATGATAGGGGCTATGAGTTTCGGTGTTAAGATTTACTGTAACATCTAGAAAATTTGTAGTTTTTTGTTTGATTCGATAATTATAGAAAGGACAAAGTTATTAAAAAAGTTACGTAATTTTTAAATTATTTTCTTGTACTCTCTTGGCCTTTTATTATATATATATATATATATATATATATATATATATATATATATATATATATATAAGAGTGTAGTATGCAAAAATTTTTGATTCTTAAGACATTTATATTTTTATATATTTTCATTTTCATAACGCGTTTCGAGCCTTATTTAACTCTCTTCAGATATTTTTTAATTAAAAGCTTTTTTAGTTAAAAGTGTTTGTTTGTGAAAAGTTTATGGGATTCCCTTTTTGGAATAATTTTAGTTCGGCTAGCACGATCGTACTTTCGAAAGATATGTGAATGTGAGACTAGTTTTCTCCAGTGGGATCGGCTAAGGAGTCATTCCGTCAGTGTTAAATCTATTTGGTGGATGGGAAGTCTTAAGTATATTTGGTGAATATTTTTATGATTTTCCCCTTTTTTATGTGTGTGCGTCAATATGTGCGTGCGTGCGTGTGTGTAAAGGTGAGTGTTGTGCGTTGCATGTGTATATGGATAAGACTCTGTCATTTTATCTTTCCACATATATTTTTGAAAAAGAGCGGATGACTGCTCGAAATCTCAAAATAAAGTATAATAAATTAAAAACAACATTATCGTTTTTATGCTTCTTACACCGCCTATAGCACTGAAAATATTTCTCTAGAAGCATACGTGGAAGCGAAGATAGATACAGTCGTTTCTTTGTGTATAAGAGTGTAATTTAGAAATAAATATCACGAGCAGCTGATTCGATCAAAGTATCATATAAAAAGTTAGAAATTCTAACCAACCATTTGAAAAAAGAAAAGTTTGCCTGTATGATGTAAAATAATTTTTTTTACATAGGAGTCACCACTTATCAAGGCCCGGGGGGCACTCAGGGATAAGGGTTATTGCGTTGACAGTAATCAATGAGATAATATTGTATTAATCATTAATATTGGAGATTTGATAGAGTGTCTTACTTAAGGAGGCGGTTTGTCAGAAATTTGTTTATGTTGGATTTGAAGACATCCAAGTTGTAGTCAGGTGGGAAACATTCATCGTTAAACATTTTATTGTCATAGAAAATTTTTTCTACTTTTAAATTGATCCATTTTTATACAAATCGGCCCAGACAAGACATTGATATGGGGATCTAAAAATACGACTTTAAAGATCGTTAGGTGGAATAGATTCTGACCTAGAAAACAGCAATGTTTCCCTCTTTGTCGGAAGCATCGGTCATGGCATGTGAGGACTAAAGGACAAAATAAGGAAGACGACAGTTACATGGCTGTCAAACGTAAACAAATATGCTATTTTTCTATCCTTAAAATTAACATTTCTTTCTATCATTTTAAACACTCTTGTATAATAAGAAAATATAGTCGAGTTTACTTTATTTTACTTTTTCTTAAATATATATTTTTTTAATTTTGATTAGAAATATCGTCCACTGCGCGATATCTTGTGGGTTACTGGTCGGAAACCAACAGGAGAGCCGGAATGCGGATATGATGGAGTCAAATGCATCCCGAAAACAGGTAAAACATTTTTGTTTATATGCATACATAAATACATATACACCTGATATTCTGCATCCCGAAAACAAGTAAAACATTTTTGTTTATTTAATGATTGCAGCGTCTTGTGAGACGAGGTCCACTCCCTCAGACACTTAAAGTCCATGAGCCCAAAAATGACATCCATCGCCACAGGACCATTTTTAATAGACAAATGCTTGAGGGAGTATCTATACACAGATGATGTTACAGAGTCTTAGCTTTGTACGACAGCTAAGTCTCTATCTCGGTTCAAAATGTTGAGATCCAGCAACAAGCAAGAGCAAGATAGCCAGCAACAAGTTAAACTGCAGACCAGCTTAATGCGGGTACTGGTCTCCCGCTTTATGGCTTTTTAAATCAGAGATTTGCTTCTCCTAGAGAGGTTACCTTCACCACGGCTTATGGAAGCCCTCTCCACCCCAACACACACACACACACACACGGTGCTAGTTGGCCGTTGACCCCGAAAAAGGGTTCATTCATTTGTTTATATACATACATAAATACATATACACCTGATATTCTGCATCCCGAAAACAGGTAAAAAAATTTTGTTTATATACATACATAAATATATATGCACCTGATATTCTGCATCCCGAAAACAGGTAAAACATTTTTGTTTATATACATACATAAATACATATGCATCTGATATTCTGCATCCCGAAAACAGGTAAAACATTTTGTTTATATCTATACATAAATGCATATGCACCTGACATTCAGTTTTCGATCTCGCGGAACACTTCTGACTAGAAGAAAGATAATGATTTATTTCAAATATTTTTATTCGACTTAACGCATTTTGTTAACTAAGAATTATGCTCGTCGGTTATTTGAGCCCCATAAGTTGTTCAAAATACTGTTTTTCTTTAAGTTTGTTAAGGAATTTATCTGAGGAGTAACCCACTAAAAATGCAACAATTTGTTGACTTGCTGGTTGCTAACGAAACAATATTGTAATAATTTTCCTTTTGAAATACAATAAACTACCAATTAAGGGGAATTGATTTAAGATTTTTTAACTATATTTATATATATATATATATATATATATATATATATATATATATATATATATGTATGTATTTATATGTATATATATGTATATATATATATATAACTACTTAATTTACTCACATAAAATTTATATACGAAAGTATAGATTTATGCGTAAACTTTAAGTATTTACTTCAAAAGTGCTCAATACGTAGGTAGAGCTAGTTAGTAATTTATAAAATATATTTTATAAATTACTATATATATATATATATATATATATATATATATATATATATATATATATAATCTATTCGCAAAAATCAAGATAACAAAATATGAAATGGTAACATCATATGATGCTCTCATTTTATATTTGTTTTCTTAATCTTTGCGAAAATATTATACCTATGTTCGATTATAGAAACTGATAATCATTGAGTAATAAGATGTGTGTATATATATATAGGGAGAGAGAGAAAGATATATATATATATATATATATATATATATAGATAGATAGATAGATAGATAGATAGATTGTTAAATTTAATCCTATCATAGTTTAATAGAGAGCCGAATTGAGTTTCGTGTGTATATATATAGAAGGATAGAAGGAGACAGCATTTTTAATTGCTGTCAGTTTGACAAATGTAAACTTTGTTTCATTTTTTATATAATTAATATATTTTTCATCTATTTCATGGAATACTACTGTTTGTATTTAATTCATAAGTTATAGCAAATTCGGAGTTTGTTTGAAAATGATCCTTTAGTTCCTCTATTCATTATTATTGTAAAAAATTTTTAAAAAATTATGTAACCATCCAATGTGTATGTGTTACGTGTATATGTCTATATATATGTTGTAATTGAAATTTATAAATAAACTAGCATTTCAGCCCGGCGTTGCCCGGGTGTTTAGAGGTGTATGTTGAGCAAAAAAAAAAAGCGGTCAATTTTTGTACCTTTGACCCCTATTATGACCCCTTAACATTTATTGTTTTGGGCTCGAATCAAGTAATTAAGTTTGATCCATGTCCAAGGAACCTACATCTAGAATATAAAGTGTTTAGACCTAAAATTGTCGGAAGAATTTTTTAGAGTTCTCAAAGGTCAGATCGTTGAATTCTGACTCCTTAATAGCCAAATTTCTGACCGAGAACCGATCACATAGATTTTCCCAAATCTCAGTACCCTGTATATCAAATTTCGAGTCAGTAGGCTTAAAATTGACAGTGTTATTGCGTAGGGAAATGTAAACACACACACACACACACACGTTCACTTTTATATATACACTATAATGGTTTCCCGGCCTTGCCCGGGTGTTTAGAGGTGTATGCTGAGCAAAAAAAAACGATCAATTTTTTTTAACTTTGACCCTATTATGAACCCTTAATATTTATTGTTTTAGGCTTACATCAAGTTATTAAGTTAGACCCATGACCAAGGAACCTATATCTAAAATTTCAAGTGTTTAGACGCCAAATTGTCGGAGGAATTTGGTAGAGTTCTCCAAGATAAAATCGTTGAACTTTGACCCATTAACAGCTAAATTTCTGGCCGATAACCGATCACATAGATTTTTCCCAGAACTCAGCACACTGTATATCAAATTTCGAGTCTGTAGACTTAAAATTGACAGAGTTATTGCGTAGGGAAATGTACACAAACACACAGAGACACACAGAGACACACAGAGACACAGATACGTTCACTTTATTAGATATACTTGCATGGGTGCCCGGCGTTGCCCGGGTGTTTGGATGTGTATGTCGAGCAAAAAACAAAGAACAAAAGAAAAAAACGATCAATTTTTTAAACTTTGACCCCTATTATGACCCCTTAATATTTATTATTATGGGCTCAAATCACGTTATTAAGTTAGATCCATGTCCAAGGAACCTATATCTAAAATTTTATGCGTTTAGACTCAAAATTGTCGGAGGAGTTTGGTAGAGCTCTCAAAGGTCAAATCGTTGAACTTTGACCCCTTAACAGGTAAATTTCTGGCCGAAAACCGATCACATAGATTTTCCCAAATTTCAGTACCCTGTATATCAAATTTTCAGTCTGTAGACTAAAAATTGACAGAGTTATTGTGTAGGGAAATGTACACACACACACACACACAGACACGTTCACTTTTATAGATATATAGATAGATAAATTAAAAATAACTGTAAATTTCATACCATTTTGTAAATCGCACTTTAAAACTATTCTACATTTATTTTAGCCACGTTCTTAACACATTAAAAAGTATTTTTTACACATAAGGCGCTTCCCTATTTCAAGCAATTTAAATGTTATTTGAACTGAAGCATATAATAAGAGTATCATTATTTTAAACGAAACAGTAATCAAAAACTGACTGAAGTAGTGCTTGCAAAAAAACAAAAAACAAATGTACGAAAACGACTACGGAACTTTCCTACACAAATTCGAGCGAGACAAGAATGACCATTCGAAAAATGTGCTGTGCTATTTAACAATATCTGTCTGAATGAAAACATACTGCCTAATTACACAATGTGTGTGTGTGTGTGTGTGTGTGTGTGTGTGTGTGTGTGTGTGTGTGTGTGTGTGTGTGTGTGTGTGTGTGTGTGGAGAGAGAGAGGGATGAAAAAAGAAAAAATACGAAAATATTTCATAGCTCAAATTATCCTTTTTAAATACCTATAATTAAAAAAAAGCATATGCATATAAGCTTACATATTAAATGTTGTAACTCTTGCATAATTTGACCCGAATTCTCGTGAATTCTTGTCAAGCATTGATCGGGCGAGACCGGCAATCATCGGTGTCAGCCGAGCGTTGTTCAAATGTTGAAACGCTAACTCGACTTTTTATTCTATTTATTTAATTTTTTTTTTGTTACCTTATTAGCAATTTTTAAGGTGATATTAAGGGTTGACTTTTTATTTTCTGATTAGTTACTTATTTATTATTTACTTATAATTTTGGGAGTTTAATTAGCCAATGAAAAAGCGCTATCTAAATGAAAGTAGACGACATCCGAATTGGAAGGAAGCGACTAAACCAAAAAAAGATGAAAAGCTGACAAACAAATATATTTTCAAACTCACCAAACAGAAAAATGACAGGCAAGAAAATAAATCTATACATGTTAGAAAAAGAACTTAAATCATCGATGCAGATAATCTCATATTGTCAGGAGAAGAAATTTCTGTCCTCCCCAAAATGGGGTACGACAATTGTAAACACAAATGTTTGCTTAAAAAAAGATCGTGTGTAAAGGATAGCTTCTCCTGGAGATGTACAAATGGATAGTGCCACCAAAAGAACTTGACTGAACAACAAGTCTTAAAAATAAAAAAAATAAAAATACGGTTACAAAAAAGAAAAGAAAACAAAAAAAAACGAAAAAAAATTTGTACTTACACCTAACAATTATACGGTTAAAACATCTTTTCTTGAGGAAAACAAACAAACTTTCTGTTAATAAATATTTTGAAAAAAAAATACTAAAATGAAATAAACATATTTTAATTTTTCAAACTAAATTTTTTTGTTATTTTTTATTATTTACATTTGTATTTTTTCGGGTTTTTTTTTTTTTTTTTTTTTTTTTTTTTCATTAGTCTGCCTCTGTAACGGCACTCGGCTGACACCGATAATTGCCGGTCTCGCCCAATCCATGCTTGACGGGAATTCACGAGAATTCGGGTCAAATTATGCAAGAGTACCTAAATGTTTAAAAAATATGCTCCTTCTTGTGAAGTCAGAAAGCATCGTTACTAATTTACCGTATGTCTAAGGTATTGGGGAGTCTAGAATTTTTCAACATTAGACTCTTTGCTTCGCATCTGATTATATAGTTAAATATTGACAAACGCGCAACTAAATGCCATTTAATTATCACTAGCAGGACGCATGTACCGGCCTTGCCCGTTGGAAGTATGCATCCCTCCAACCTTTAAAAAAAACAATTACGTACGGTAGTAAGTTGGAGCCACTGCCTGTCCATTATAATTGCAGACACTAGCGCCCGTGGCCAAAATGCATGTACCATGGCAATGTACGGATGCATTTCATATATATTTACTTAAATGTGACAACCGAAATACCCTGGCCAAATTACCGCTAAAAAAATCGCCGCGTCGACC
Source organism: Euprymna scolopes (assembly GCF_053919585.1). NCBI lineage: Eukaryota > Metazoa > Mollusca > Cephalopoda > Sepiida > Sepiolidae > Euprymna > Euprymna scolopes. The sequence continues at coordinate 13,004,210 of NC_136500.1, forward strand.
AAACTTAAAGACAGGATCGGAAACGCGAAAATGAAATGAAACGAAAATTAGTTTCTTCTTCTTCTTCTTCTTCTTCTTCTTCTTATTCTTATTCTTCTTATTATTATTATTATTTGGTTTGCAAACTCTTATCCTCATCTTCTAGTAATTTTTTTCACAACGTTTCGGTGAACTACTCCTCTGGCCTTCGTCAGGTGGTCGAAACGTTGTGAAACAACAACTAAAACAATAGTCCGAAAATAAATAAATAAATAAATAAATGTATAAATTGCTCGACTCAAAAGGATTCCAATAATAAAAAAAATCCTATAATAAAAAATAATATAACATTTGATTGAAGGCCAAATTAGGACGAAAAAAAATTGGATACATAAGACAAAAATTCCAAAGTTGATCGCTCTTCGGGGCTCGTGGCGCAGTGGATAGAGACGTTGAATCTCTAAGGTTCCTAGTGAGCATTGTCTGAAAATAACCGTTTCAATCCTACCAAAATTGACCAGGGGCTTAGTTGGCCATAAACGTGGTAAGACCACAACAATGGTAGGCAGTAATTACTGAGGATACAGTTATAGTTAAGAGACTCAGCATTCCTATCCAGTCGCCGTTTACCACCTGACGAAGACTAGAGGAATAGTTGGTTGAAACATTGTGCGACAACAACTAGAAGGTGAGGATAATAGTTCGCAAATAAAGAAGTAAATAATTTTTAACGGCGTCAGTGAACTTTAATGCAACTCAAACGTTATTTTTTTTTTTTTGTTTCTTTTACAGATTGGGCTCTTGTCATTGTCTGCAGTGTCGTAACTACTATTTTATTCATGGTCGGTATACTTGGAATAAGGTAAGTATTGAATCTAATAACGTTCACCTGGATATGGCTTTTTGCGCTTATTAACGAGTTTTAGGGTGTGTCAATATCATGAATTCGGAAACAAATTTTCCGCCCGGTAGTAATTCGTGTAATATTATTTGCAGACTTTTTACAGAAATACAAAAATTATGGAGTTGTAAGATGCTGCAACCCACTTTGGTTATAAAGGAATATTTTTATTTTTTAATTTAATCACAAATCCACAACCAGGTCTCGAACTTAAACGTTTGAGACACCGATGCGTCTCTTCCCTACTAGTCAGGCTCATTTCTATTTGGCCTCAGCAATGTACATGTTAAAGAGCATTTGTTTATGTCACTCGAAGTCATCTTTATAGTCCAAATCTTTGACCTCCTTTTTCGTACAATACTATCCTTTGCAGATCGTGTTCTTTACTCTAATGGCAACATAGACAAAGAATGTTTTCGCTTATCATCAGACAACTCTGGTTTAAGATCCGCCTCCTGTCCAATAAAGTTAATGACTATCTGGGCAGGAGCTGCTAGAAAGGACTTATCCTGCCTTGATAGAGTTCAAAATAAACTTCGTGGCCTCGTGGGGGATGTCCTTTTCTCTTCTCTGCAACCTCGTTCTCACAGAAGAGATGTTGAGAGTCTGTCTCTGCTTTATCGTTATTTTCATGGCAAGTGCTTGACTGAGCTCCATTCTATGGTTCCCCCTCGCCAAACTTTCACAAGAAACACCCGTCTAGCAGAAAAGACTATCAACAATTTCTCCCACTCTTTATCTGTGCCTAAACCTAAACGTAGATTCCATGAACAAAGCTTCTTTCTTAGAACTGCATGCCTGCGGAACTCTTTTCCGTTTTCCTGTTTTCCATCTGACTACAATATTTTTGTCTTCAAGTCTAACGTAAACAAGTTTTTGATGAGCCGTTCCATATAAGTTAACAAATTTACCGAATTTCCATTACTAACGATTACTTTAGTCATTCATATCTTGTCGCCTCATCTCTTCAACCAACGGCGTGCGGTTTCATTACCAACACTGAGGTCTTCGTCCGTGCAGTTGGGCCCCAGTGGGCAAAATGTTAAAATGTGCTCGATGGTCTGAACTTGGGCACCACAGGGGCATTCAGCAGTTGTAGAGTAACCCCACATGAGGAGGTTGTCGCCAGTTTTTGCAACTTTTTCCCTTGCCCTATTCAGAGTGAACCACTCCGAACGGGACAGGTGTGTGCCAGGTGGTAAGGTTTCACTGGGCTCTGGCAGCGCTATATTTGTAGACTGGGGGTCTACCTCTCTCCACATCTGCAGCCGGTAAGAGGATGTAGGAGTGTCCGGTAGTTCCTCCACTGTGGCAAAACTTCGCTGGGACACAAGTCATCTAGCCAACTCCGAGTAGCCATAGAGAGGGTGTTTGGGGTCTTCGAGTTGTTTAGTACGCTCAACTCTCGCAATTATATCCCGGCGGACTTTAGGTGGTGGTATGTCACTTAATCGGTATAGGGCTGGTAGAGGTGTGCTTTTTAAGTTTCCGGTTATGATCCGGCAAGCTTTGTGGAGATCTGCGTCAATGCGGTGAGCATGGGCTGAGCGAGACCATACTGCAGCGCCATATTCAGCCGTGGAGTAACATATGGCTAATGATGTTATCCTTAGCGTGTGGGGGTCTGCTCCCCAACTCAAGTTAGCCAGTATGTTGACTAAGTTAATTCGAGGCGCGATCTTCTTTCGGGGCTTGTCTATGTGTGGCTTAAAGGAGAGAGTTCGGTCCAGTGTGATGCCAAGGTAGACTGGATATGGTTCATTTACTAGCTCCTTACCTTCCCATTGGATCTTCAGCTTCCTGTTGGCTATGTGGTTGTTGAGGTGGAAACTACAAACTTTTGTTTTCCCAGGATCGGGATTGAGGAACCATTTCTTAAAGTAGGAGGCTAGGGTTTTTAAGGCACTGGAGATTCTTTTCTCAGTTGCTTCAAAGCTCTTGTCTTGTGTCGCAAGACACGCGTCATCCGCATAGATGAATCTACAGGTGTCTGTAAATTCTGGTAGGTCATTTGTATAGATGTTAAACAAAGTACCTGCCTACCATCCATTTCGACAAAGAATCTTCAATTCCGGAGAAGAGATTCTATAATGGAAACCATTTTTCTCTTCTTCAAGGTCTGACCAACTTTCAGCAGAAGTGCTTGGTGGTTGATGGTGTCATAGGCTTCCGTGAGGTCGATAAATACAGCCCCTGTGATTTTTTTTCATACCCATCCTCTATGTACTGAGTCAAGTTCAGAACCTGACCAACACATGAACGCCCCTCCCTGAACCCAGACTGGTCGTCCGTAAGTTGGTCTTCAACTATTGGTGATATCCTGGCCAGAATAAGGCATTCATCCAACTTGTACAGTACACACAACAAGGATATAGGGCGATAGCTAGATGGTAGTTGGGGATCTTTCCCTGGTTTAAGAAGAGCTATAACTTTTGCCCGTCGCCAGATCTTGGGAATGTTGTATCCAGCAGCACAGGAGTTGAACAGTGATAGGATCCATTCACGAGATCTTGGCCCAAAATTCTGGATCATCTCTGTTGAGATACCATCGAGTCCTGATGCCTTTCTAGACTTGAGATGTTTAATTCCAGTCTTCAATTCCTCCTCAGTAAATGGGGGGAACATGTCATCAGACTCTTTGTGGACTTCGCCCATCTTCTTTTTCATCTGTTTAACGTAACCTCGTTCTCTGTGCAGTGGTTTCCCATTTATAAGTAGTTGGTGAGCAACTTGGTTTGGTGAGACTGCTGCTGCTGTAGTGTCCGGTTTTTTATCGCTGTTTAGCTTCTTTATTGTTTTCCATGCATTTTTGCTATTGTGGGTCATGTCCAGATCTGAAACGGTCTCCATCCATCGCTCCTTACGGGCTGCAGATAGAGAGGCCAACAGTTTGTTGCCTAGCTCAGTGGTAAGTTCTTCGAGTGGGTCTCTGTTATATGCTTGTACATAATTTTCATAGATGGCCTTACTTGTCTCATCCAACCAGTTATGTATTCCTTCCTACAGCCCCTTGGGATGTTCTTTTTGGCAATGTGCCACACAAGAGCTTGGAAGGCTTCATATCCTGATGCTACGGGGAGTACATCATTAATTGTATTCTCTAAGTTGTCCGTGAAACCCTCCCAGTTAGCCCTCCGATAGTTGAATTTGGCCATAGGTTTAGAAGGTACAGGTCCAACTACTGGTTGCATCTCAACAATGATGGGTCGGTGTTGGGATTTTGGGATCGGTTGGCCAGTGGACTTGCTGAAGATGTCTTGATGCCTTGCTGATGAAAATGCGAGGTCGGGGTTATAGCCTTTTCGCCATCGAACGCTTAAGAAGGATGGTTTATCCTTAGGCCTATTGAGAATGGCAAGGTTTTGGTGTAAGGCCAATTCTTCAACAAAATCTGTCCTGGTTGTTCTTAACATAGCCCCACATCATGTTGTAGCTGTTGAAGTCGCCAATTATGATATTGGCATTATTGTCAATTTGGATGTTGTCAGGCCAACTGAATGGTACAGGTGGTGACTTGTAGATGGAGGTGATGGTTATGTGAATTGTTTTCACCTGCAAAATTTCGATACCCCTTGAGGTAAAGTCAGTACATCCTTTGAGTATTGATTTGTCACGAATATAAACAGCATTCCCGTGCACAACACTTTGATGAGAGATAGCGAAGTGCATTCTATGTATTTTTGGTGTGTTGTTCAATTTATGGGTCTCCTGGATGCAGAGAACTTCAGCATTGAAGCTGATGATCTTAAAATTGGCTGACATGTTGTTTCCGGGGCCGAGGGTCTATCCTTTTACCGTCACCGGAGATATGCAGAGATGTTGCCCCCCATTACTTTAGTGTCTACTGTACACTCTTTAATCCTTATCCTCGAGTGGCCTCTTGACCTTGATAAATGGTGATCCATTTGTAAATAAAAATGTCTAAGTTTTCAAATTTAGGCTCATTCAAACCATCATTTTCAATACTCTGATAATATTCTTCATCATTTAACTGGTAGCACATCTCTCCATTAACTCTTATCTTCAAGTGATAAATGCTGACTCGTTAGTAACAAAATTGGATAATAAAAATACGTAGATATTAACAAAGGTATTTTTATGTTGATTGCCATTGCCACCTACATTGCTGCTTCTGTTGTTAAACATTACGTTGATGTATGTGCGTTTTTTTTTTTTGTTGTTGTTGTTTTTTGACAGGCATTACTTCTACGAGCAGAAACTGGCGCGTTTACTCTGGAAAATCGATTATAAAGACATCGTGTTTGTCGTCGCCGCAGATGAGTTGAACGAACTCAGTGAACGCCGGGTAGGTGCGCATTATCTTCGTTTATTTTTATCCTTTTTACGTTAAATTATATGCACAATTAACTTCCCATTCTAAATTCTTTTTTTATTCTCGCTTTTTTTTTCTGGTGTGTTCACGTATAATCGCCTAAAAAGTAGAATCTCGATTTTAGAAGGGGAGAGGGTAAATGTGGCTATGTTTTCTTTTTTACAATTTTACAGATGTTTTCATTTGTGTACTGCATCCAATTGGTTCATTGATTCATTCATTTCGTATAAATCAGATGATTCTATTGTTGGCATTGGTTATCACGATATTTTTCTAGTTACAATTCTTTCTAGAAAAAACACCGAGCCCTTACAGAAAGTTACCAACATCCTAAGTAAAAGTGATTTTTGTGAAACGAACTAAATTTGAACTTGGAACATCCAGGTCGTTAGTCCGTGTCGTTAACCGCTTGAACACCATTATCTCCCCCCCCCCTATGTATGGTATCCTTCTGGAACATCTTTTTTCTTTATTTCTGAAAAATTTCCCTTCATCTATTTAATAAACAGCAGAAAAAAGGATCGACCCGTTGGAGTTTCCTGCTATCGAATATCAGCAAGGGCGAAGAGGCTCGAACGAACGCGAAACCATTCTACAAAGGTCAACAGGTGTCGGTGAAATTTATTCGCAAGAAGAGCGTTGAGCTGACCCGTGGCATGAAACGTCGCATGCAACTGCTTAAAGAGATGCAGCATGATAACATCAACAGGTTTATCGGTGCGTGTGTCGATCCACCCAACTGCTGCCTCGTCAGACAGTACTGCGCACGAAATCTAAGAGTGAGTTTCGTTCAATTTTATTTTCTATATAATCGATTTGAAGAATATTATTAATTTCCCATACAGAATAGTTTTGCGCCAATGCTTTTTTTACAAGGGAGTCACCACTTATCAAGGCCCGAAAGCCACTTGAGGATAAGTGTTAATAAATCTAAGGTCGTAATGTAGTAATCGTTAATGATGTAATTTAGGTAGAATTTGATTATGTAAGGGGACTGTTTTATAACCCTTATGAAGATTAAAATCAACATATGACGTTATTAAACTTTTATGTAGAATGCTTATTCCATTTTGGATTAAAATTTATTAATTTATTTTAACTCTAGAACATGTTTATAATTTAAGGCTTTAAGCTTAAGGGCTATTAAGTAATTAGAATTCTGGTAATTTTGCTCAAGAATGGATAAAATTTCATGCAAATCTGAAATATTAAAATTTTAAAATGTGATGATGGGATCACATTATACCATCTCAAAGTCTTTTATTGTATTTATTTGCTTCCCCACCAAAGCAAATTAAGCATAAGGCCGTTTTTAATGTAAGGTAAAAACCAGCTCCCCTAAAAGTAGGCAAAAAGGGGGCACTCTGGTTACCAAAAATAATAATTGTCCCAGTATAGAGGGTTTCCCCTCCATTGACTGGTACAGATTATCTTAAGTGCAGTATCTGCCGGAACAGATACTACACTTTGATCCCGGCCCGAAGGCCAAGAACAACAGAAAAAACTGATATTGTTAAAAATAGTTATTGTTTCTGATATCTTTATTGTTAACTTTTAACAATAAAATCGAAGATATCTGAAATTTCACGAAAGGCTTCTATCTCTTTTAACCACTTTGCAAAAATGTTAAGCAAGTAAAAATCACATTATCAGACTTAATGTGGCTGTATTTAAAAATTATTAATGATTTGTTAATTAGTTTAGGAGTAAATCATGTGCATACAAATATACAAACAAATGCACATACCTAACTTTATACATAGATGAAGATAGTCTTATTTGATACTATCTGTTTAAAGGATCTTTAACTCTTTCACATTCAAAGAAATATTTATCTATCTATCGATGTGTGTGTGTGTGTGTGCGCGCGTGTGTGTGTGTGTAACCTTGTCTGCCTGCCTGTCTATCTGTTTGTGAGAGGACGGTATCTACCAAACTACTCTGTCGAGTTTTGATCTACAGGATTCAAACTTGATAATAAAGGATTTTTACCTGAGAAACAAATTCGATTTGATTTTTAGTCGGTAAAAATAGCTGCCAATAGGTCAAAATTGAAAAAATTGGAACTTGTCGGGCATAAGTCAAATAAACTTGTACCTTCTACGCATGCGCAAATATACATTTATACGGTAAAGTCGGTCAATCCATGTATTCTTAGCTCATATGGTAACAAATAACACTGAAGAGTTGGTTTCGATTATAGCTCATGGTACGCATGTTCTTTTTTTGTTTCTTTTTTGCATTCTCCCTAAGTTCAGCAGCAAACTCTGAAGAACTTTTCTTCCTATCTGCAAGTGATGCTCTTTTCAAAGGTCTGTCTTCCTTGGCAGTTGTAGACTCTTTACGGCCTTGTCATTTTCTGTTTTTTGAAAGACTTTGCTTCCTTGTACGTTTTTAACCGCTGTTTGAACTCCCTTCCTTGAACATCCCATCTTCCTGATAATTTATATCTGAGAATATCCTCCACCAGGCAAAGCAACAATTTATATCCTTTTAATCTCTGCAAGCTACTTCTTGGGGGGGGGCATTTTCAATTAAATATACTATTATATCACTGGCAGGAATCAAATATTATATGAAAAATAAGAAACACCTTTTAGTATTACATTGAATCATTTTGAATATCGGAATGAACTTAGCTTAAACTCTTGAAAGAGGCTTTAAAGCAAATAAATCTACTGTTAAATATTTTACATTTACTCTCAACTGTTCACTGTACAATTCTTAGCTTTTAAAATGCGTAGGTTTAAACTATTATCTAAGTTTTTTTATAGATGCTCCATAATTTTTTACCATGACTGTATATTGCGTATAATATCAATCGAATATTGGCGCTACAATAATGATAAATATGAAATCTGCACAGATTAAAATATATGTAAGCGTATTTTACGGCCGGGCAAAGCCGGGTTGTTTGCTAGTTTACGTAATTTTTTGTGATGATATGCTGTTAATATGTAAATGTCTAATTTCGGAAATGCTTGATGTCACTAACGATTTACAGTTTCACATTTCTATCTGATTTTATTAACGTGTTTTTTCATCTTCGAACCTAATATTTAAAAAAGTTTAATAATTGCTTGAGTTTTAAAAAGTATTTTCAATCCTTGTGATACAATATGAACTACGCTTAATATATGTAAGAATTCAGAATTTTAACGATAAAATGACTCTTCCACAAAATATAGAAATGTCCATGATATTATATTTTAATTAATACAGAAACGGAGGCATGTGTATGCGAGTATTGTGTTCTTTTTTCTTAGCAGTTTACTTCTTGTAAGTAAAAAAAAAATACTCGAAACCGAAATCATTGAGTCAATTACGATACAATAGCCATTATCCTAGCTAGACACGATATTTTCCAAGGGTTTACAAAAATCTTATTCTTAACATAAAGAATCTGTCATATTTTTCAAGCGCACATGCGCAGCCGTGAAGCAGTTGAAAAATAGATAAATTTGATTACCCCCCCATATACGAATTTGCTCATTTTTGCCCCTTAGCAGCCCTTTTTTCCGGATGAAGATCGATTAAAAAGGTTCTCCACTTGTCTTAATATCCTGTATACGAAATTTCGAGTCTATATTAAAGACCAAGATTATCAAGATTAAAAATTCATTGAGTACATCGGTTGAGAAGTGTCCTCACGCACACATTCTCACGTTAGATATATTAGTTGATTAATCAAAAAATGACAAATCAGATGCAATGAGAAATCCTAATGTGTAATGTGTAAGATAATGGCTCGCAGAATAAAAGTATTCTTATATTATTTAACCGAATTATCAAGAGTGGAAGATTTTGTTTGTTGTCATAAACACATTTTTTCAAACACTATGGATAATAATCAAGGTAAGTTTATGAAATACAAAAATTCACAGTGGTAGTTTAAATATTCAACTTCATAATTTTCCCAGTCTGAAGACAATCATAGTATGATTACCGTTTAAACTAAATAAAATTAACAATAAATATTTTTTAATCATTAAGATCATAATTCAGGTCACAAAGGATTATTTATTCTTTATTTGTGGTCACCATTGAAGTTTGTTTGTTTCATTAGACATACGTCCTTTAATCCTGTACTCATCAGCAGCCAATCAGGGGTGATGCTATAGTTTTTTTTTTTCGTTTTTTTTTTTACACAGTGATCACCACTTATCAAGGCCCGGAAGCCACTCAGGGATAAGGGTTATTGCAAGTACATTACGTTAGTGTGGAGATTTGATGAAGTGTTTATTTAAGGGGGCGGTTCATTAGGAATTTGTTAACGTTGGACTTGAAGACATCCAAGTTGTAGTCCGGTGGGAAGCAGGCAGACGGAAGAAAGTTCCACAGGCGTGCAGTTCTATGAAAGAATCTTTGTTCATGGAATTTTGATTTAGGCACAGATAAAGAGTGGGGGAAATTTTTCACAGTGGGTTCAGCTAGACGGATGTTTTTCGTGAAAGATTGGCGAAGGGGGACCAGAGATTGGAGTTCAGACGAGCACCTGCCATGGAAATAACGATAAAACAAGGATAGGCTCGCAAGCCGTTTTGACCATTAGCTTGAGTATTATTTTATTTATAGCACCGTGCTTCTTACTTTAGTGCCGTTAGTGATGTCTTACGTTGTTCTAAAATAGCATTTCTGTTTGAGAGCGCCTCGTTCTCATCTGTCACGCAAAAACAGGAGTCTGTGATATTTCGTGAGAATACCATTCCAATATTTTCTTTGATTCTTATAAAATATCACATTTTCTATTCTTTTTAAAGAGACTCTGTTCAATTCATTTTATAATATTATTTCAGCCTTGCGTATTATCTTTCAATGACCCATTAAGAGATGCATTGTGGCATGTTCTAGTGCTATAAAACCATCCACCCAGGCAATACCGCCTTCTTTGTGGCGAGTATAGTATATGTTATGTTTTTATGAGATCATTCTATCAATATTAACATCTTCAAGGTATTACACTCCGCTTTCATTTTTTTAATGGGGAGTCTAATATATGTTCTATTGTCATGAGACATTTTCCTAGGAATTATCTTCTCCTTTGAGGGAGAGTAACATACGTTAACAATAAAATGTCACAATCAGGTTTTAACTAGAAAACTGAACACGTAATGCCACAAGGGAGATAAGCGAAGCAGCAAAATTGAAGCTGGCCTGCAGGACACTATGTATACAAATGTAGGCAAATTTGGACATATTTTATTGGTTTGACAATATAGGTTCTTTCTTTTTACAAATCGTCATAAAATTTTATCCATTAACGTTTAGCTTACTATGTACGTTTTCCTTTGTACGTTAATGCCTGTGCTCTGAAGACATGTTTGCTGCAAGGCTAAAAATTAAAACATGAGCCAATAGCTATTACGTTACGCATGCATATTCGTAATGTCGTCGTTAAACCTTCACCTGGCAAATTCCATTTTTTTTTAATTTTCATACTTTTGCTCCGATTTTTCGCGACTAAAACCCAAATATAAAAATTCATACGGGTTCGGATACCCTATATATTAAGTTTCATGTCTGTAGATAAAAAACTGACAGATGAATTTGGTAGGCAACATTTTTTCAACACAAAAATATGTATACGTAAATATATATAGAAAGAGTTTTGCGTTTACTGTAATCTCTTTACACAAATATTATGCAAGTATAAATCATGTAGAATATCAACATGAATATAATCACACGTAATAGTTAACTAAAAATGACCATCCCATAAGAAAACCGAAAAATCTAATAGAGAATTAATTAAAATGAATGTTTAAAGCAATGTGCAAATTAGCTAAAGCTTTTGCAGATGAATGCAATTCCACGAATCATATATAACAAAGTTGTATTTTCTTTTTAAATAAATAGAAACAAAAAGATATTTTAATAAAAACAAATTCATAGGAGTATAGATAGATAGGTACCACAATTTTATATGTTCCAAATCTTAGCGACTATTGATCAGAATTTAATAAATGAAAACTAGTTGGAAAGATAATGGCCTGAATTGTGTAGTGGGCTATGTGACATTTGTCTTTAAGGTCGCACATTAAGGGGATCATCCATCATTAAGAGCCTATTTTTGGCATTTTTTTACAGTCATAAAATGTTTCGGCAAAGGTGCAGTATCCTTCCACCCCCAAAAATCCTTTTAAATTATTCCACCATTTTAGGTTCTATAATAATTTAACGGAAAATGATCAAGAACTTTATGGCCACCTTATCGTTTTTGTTTTGTTGTTTTTTTTTTAGGTATGGTTTTTATCGTGGCCTGGGAGACCAACACAAAACCTACCTTAAAACACTTGTTTTCTATAGGGTTTCGGGTGTACTGAAAACGAATATCGCATTTAAAATTTCCGCAAATAATTTTTTCGGGCATTAAAATACTCGCGCGCTTGGGCGTGAAACATGCCCCCCCCCAGCAGTGACTAATTTTACAATCTATTGCAGTCTACATTGCGCTATAGAGAACCTACTGTTGATTTTATATAAAAGAAACTTTATATAATGGCTTGAATTAAAGTTTAAACGCAAAGGTCAAGTATCATGCTTCTATCGTGCTCTAAATTCATTTCTAACACCTCCCTGTCATATCAAACAACCTATTGTTGATTTTAAATGTCTGGCCTTTCGGCTTGTGTGGAAAGAAAACTTTTGTGAATGCATTTGTGATGTTAGGTTTTGTAAAAGTGTTAACTTTGGTCAAAATCGCCTTCTTTCATCGGATTATTTTGATTATCGATACTTATCGAAGCCATATAAAGTACGGTCGTGTGAAGGGTGTCTACGTCGTGGAGGCACAAGTGCTTGCAGTTCGCCAGAGAATTCACCATTAAAATACTTGTAGAACAGGCAGAGGGATGCAACATTTCGTCGATGAGACAGAGGCTGAAGCTTAGATGCCAGTTCAGGGGCTATCAGATTGGCGACTCTCTTTTGAACCTTGTCTAGGAGCGAGAGACTAGTAGCAGATGCAGCAGCCCAAATATGACAGCAATACTCCATACATGTGCAAATAGTGGCCTTATAGAGGTACAGGATAGTTTCGGCTGTTAGTAATTTTCTAGCACGGTAGAGAGAGCCTACCTTTTTCGCAGCGGCCCTGGCAATGCTTTCAATGTAATTGTTCCGACTCATGTTTCCTGTGAACGTTAGGCTTAGCAGTTTCAAAGATGTACTCTCACATAGAGTCATTGTCATTGCTATTGGTGGCAGAGAAGGTTTCTATTAATTATTGAAAGAAACCAGTTTATTCTTGGCAGCATTGAATGTGACCATCCATTTTTGTCCCCATTCCACTACAGATTGGAGGTCATCCTCTAGTGTTTTTGCCATTTCTTTAGATATGTGTTCATTTGTTTTCCTATCATGCCTGTTATAGAGTGTGGTGTCATTAGCATAAATACCCATCTCAGAGGCAATTTTGTCGGGAAGATCATTAATGAATATTAGGAACGATAGAGGTCCAAAGATAGACCCCTGAGGCACTCCCGCATTTATATCATATTGTTTAGATGTACGACCGTCGAGGACAACCTGGATTTTTCTCTTATCTAAGAAGGATTTAATTATGTTAAGTATTCTACCAGTAATACCGTATGATCTCATTTTCCTGATGTGGCCCTCGTGCCATACCTAGTCAAAAGCCTTATATATATCTAGAGCTACCGCTCTGCCCTCTCCGGCTTTGTCCAGTGAATGGTATATACGTTGAGATTACAGTGAGGATGTCTGCTGTGGAACGGGCTTGTCTAAATCCATATTGTTTGTCAGTCAGAAGTTTAGCATCTGTAAGGTGATGGACTAGAGCATAGTTAATTATGGTCTCAAATATTTTGGCGAAAAATGGGAGGAGGCTAATGGGGCGATAATTTGATGGGTCAGTCCTTTCGCCAGAATTCTTGAATACTGGTACCACAGAAGCAGTTTTCCAACTGCCTGGAAAGCAAGATTCATTAAGGCATTTGTTGTAGAGTTTTGAGATAACTAGAGCTACTTCGGCTGAGAACTTTTTTAATAGCACAGCTGGGATGAGATCGGGTCCACATGCTTCTGAGGTATCAAGGTTTTTTATGATAGCATGCACCTGAGCAGGGGAGACTTTTAGATCGTCTAGTGTGGCGTCTGTTCGCAAAGGAAAGTCTGGCAGGCGGTGGTTGGAAGGGTCAAGTGTGGAGTTTGAGGCAAAACGACTGGCAAGCATATTAGCCTTTACGGTTGCTGAGCAAAGAACCTCGTGATTTTTGGTTAGTGGGGAAATCGTTGATTGCCCATTATTTACTACACTGTTGTAGATTTTCCAGAAGTTACGAGTTCCTAATTTTTGTGCTTCGATACGTTTTTTAGTGGTTTCAGTAAATTCTCTCTTAGGTGTCGCTATTTCTTTCTTAACGTTACTTCTAGCTTCTATATACTTCTGTCTGTTTGAACTGGACTTATGTCGGTTAAATCTGTGGTATGCATGCTGCTTTTGAGCAATGGCAGTTGCGCAAGTAGAAGTAAACCATTGGGGAGAGCGGGACTATCTATAAAATTTCCGCATGGGAACATGTGCCGTTTTGAACCATCCAGTGGTCTCATTTGCGCACTGTTCAGTAGGAAGAGAAAAAAATATTTCTCCGTGGGGCATCTCTGATAAGATCTCTGATGGCTTCCCCGTCAGCCTTTATATATCTCGTTGTTCTGAGCACTGTCTCTTCAGTTTTGGGTCTAGAGTTTAGGGCGATTTCGAACATTATAACTGCCTGATGAGCGTTCCCGAGTGGGCTGTCAGCATTTCTTATACAATCATTGGGAACTGTGGTCAGAAATAGATCTAGAAGTGATGCGTGTTGTTCTTGCTGGTCAGGAAAACGGGTTGGAAACGTAACAATTTGTGATAGGGAGTGAGATGTAGCGAAGCTATGTGTTGTGCTGCCCGCTGCATCTGTGTGAGTAGAGAATCCAAGCCAGTTTTTGTGGTGGACATTAAAGTCACCAAATATTATTATGGGGCAGTCCTGGGTCGAGGGAGAGCGGTAGAAAAAATAAAAGTAGCTAATGTTGTTTCATGTTTAGTCTAAAGCACATAAAGGCTTGATCGTCCGATTCTAGGTTTGTTTCTCTAGTCAAGGGGAGAGTGTTCCGAATGTAGACTTCAAATCCGTGTATATGTCTGTCAGAGTCCTTACGGCAGAGTGGGAGATAGCCAGGCATGTTAAATTAGTTAGGATGGAGGAGTGTAGGTTAGTCTCACTTAGTGCTAAGATATCCGGGGTATTTGTTAGGAGAAATGCTTTAACATCAGCTAAATTCGTGCTAAGCCCACGGATGTTCGTGAATGCTAACCTCAAGGGAGGAGGTAAGTTCGGTTTGTTTGTCCCTAAGCCTGGTTGTAGCTTATTTTTGTTGTACTATAATCATGTTTTTAAAGAGTTTCAGTTAGGTGAGGGGGAGCTGAACAAGAGGTTATGCAGGGTATCAGACATGCAACACAAGTAGACCATTAGCTGACTTTTCTTCAACTAGGACTGTGGCCTCATGAAAGTCCATCGGGGATGAGTGCAGGGTCGCTTTCCATGCGCAACATGGCACTACAAATATCCCGATATTATACAACTGTTGATGGAGCAGCCTTTCTAAGCGCTACCAAAGAGTTAGGGTCCCTGTACTACCAGTCGGAAACAGCAGCCAGGAACTGTCAGTCCGGTACCCTCAACCCATCAGAAGGTCAACCCAATCTAATTGCACAGGCATAAGTGATACTCAAGCACTCCCACGTGTCCAGTTTTGAGGGGTGGGATGTGTCGGGAGTGGGTAAACGGCGTTCATTACCCTAGACAAGAAACAATATATACCACTGAGTGTTTTGTCGAATCACTGTGGTAGCATCTCTGCGCCTGACTAATAGGCAAAGAAGGAGTATGGAAGCTGGACGATACACAGAGTCTATCTACTCCTTAAGCAGTTTAGGTTTGCAAACCGGTAATTTGTTTGAGTCACCAGCTCTAGGAAGGTTGTCATCCAAGACTGGAGAGGCCTCCCTCCCATTATGTTTAGTTTCAGAGTTTTCCTTCTCCTAGACGGATGATCTGGGAAGATCTACTGGGTCTATCAGCCCTGAGAGGGTTGCTCCGCGCCTGAGTCCTAATCCAGGTATTTCTGCGACCCCTCGTGGTTAATTAATGCTACAGCGTTAGTTTGTAGAGGTTATATATCTAATGAATAGTTACACTCTTCAAAGTGATTTAGGGACATTGCTATTTCATTGTTACTAAGGAGAATATATATATATATATATATATATATATATATATTAATAGGTATATTTGATTAAAAAAAAAGGAAAAACGTGTTCGATACGTTAGTAGAGCTAAATATGTGTT
Organism: Euprymna scolopes; assembly: GCF_053919585.1. Classification (NCBI taxonomy): domain Eukaryota; kingdom Metazoa; phylum Mollusca; class Cephalopoda; order Sepiida; family Sepiolidae; genus Euprymna; species Euprymna scolopes. The sequence continues at coordinate 13,019,778 of NC_136500.1, forward strand.
TTTAATTATTATTTCAACCTCGGGTGTATTAACTTAATCCATTACAAGCTGTTTCAATAAATGGGATAAAGATTACCCGTTCATATCTTCAGATGGTTCGAGTTAAAATAAATTATAAAGAAAAAAATGTTTTTGATTACATATTGATATTAAGAACCAAGAGAGTGGGAGTACTAGATAAACAGGAGGGAGTTAAAAAGGGAAATGGAGAATGGAGAAAATATCAAAAAGAAAAAAATATATATAAAGTAAATTAGAAGCAATGAAGAAAGAAGGAAGGAAAGAAAAGGGAAAATGATGGATGCACTTATCAGAAAGGGGCTGTTGTCAAATGAAAAGTGACATGCGTGTGATTCGCAATTAAACCTAGGTTAAGAAATCAGCAATCGCCATCGACGACGGCGGCGGTGGGGCGGACAGAGAGAGCTAAGATGCATCCGGATCAAATGGACGAACAGATGCGTCCAACAGCTCATATAAAATCATTTTGAGTAGGAAATCAAATATGGATTCTATTGGGTATATTTTAGAATTTGTGTTAGGTTTAGGGAAGAAGGGGGGGTAAAAAAACCTCAAAACTTTTTTAGTAAAAAGCAAGAAAAGAAGGAAAAAAGAAAGAAAGAAAGGGAATTCAAAAACTGTGTATGTTAAGAAAGGCTTTTGAATGGTGGCCTGCATGCGTCAAGTCTGAGCTGGGCCAGAAAATTGGCTATCTCCCACGACGATAGGGATGGTAGGTTATTCAGAGAAAGCCAAGATATGTCCAGTTCTATAAGTGACTAAATGCGTTAAATATAGTTTATATTAAAAATCTTTTTTAGTAGGAAATCGATTATAGATTCTGTTTGGTATATTTAGAATTTATGTCCGGTACAGGAGAGAAAGGCGGATTAAAAAAATTGATATTATTTGAATGCAACATATACGTAAGATGAACACTTTTGCCGATATATTCTGAAATTATTTTTAATCTGCCATTATTTACTGCGACTGAAATAATGTCCGCTCGTGTTTATTTGTAATTCTCTAATGCATCCAACAAAATTGTGATAATGGCTTTCCTCGCTGATTCAGGATTCGTCCTTATGTAGAGTCTATTATCGCCTCATACGTCAGGATTCCTTCGACGAATAGCTTAAATAGTGTTTCTCCTTCCATTTAGAAACCATTAATATTTCATAATAATGGTCGAAGAAAAAGTATTGTGTAATCTTTAAAAAAAACAATAAAATGCAAGGTTTTCTATACGAAATTTATATGGTTATTATATTCGATTCGCCGTTGATGTTTAAATAACAAGGCTAGTGGGGCGCGTGATTGGTTATGGAATCATTTAAGACAAATTCAAATCCTCTTACGGTAAGTACTGTAAGAGAGAAGATATACAGAGCTGTTTTGTACTACCTTCCCTATGGCAGGGGTTGAAAGCCAGAGAAGGAGCCCAAGTGTACTCTTCCCTTTTTTTATCAACATTATTTAAATATGTTTTATGCTTTTCTACCTATGTTTTTTATTAATGTATTAAATAATTGAGGCGGTATGAATTAGAACATCGACGGCATTGCTAAGTCTGCTGCAAAGAAGATGGAATCTCTCTATTATTATTTAAACATGTTTTATGCTTTTCTACCTATGTTTTTTATTAGCGTATTATATACTTAAGGCGGTATGAATTAGAACATCGAGAGCATTGCTAAGGCTGCTACAAAGAAGATGTGATCTCTCTATTATTATTTAAATATGTTTTATGCTTTTCCACCTATGTTTTGTATTAATGTATTAAATAATTAAGGCGGTAGGAATTGGAACATCGAGGGCATTGCAAAGGCTGCTACAAAGAAGATGGGATCTCTCTATTATTATTTAAATATATTTTATGCTTTTCTACTTATGTTTTTTATAAACGTATTAAATAATTAAGGCGGTATGAATTAGAACATCGAAGGCATTGCTAAGGCTGTTGCAAAGAAGGTGGGATCTCTCTATTATTATTTAAATATGTTTTATGCTTTTCTACCTATGTTTTTTACTAATGTATTAAATAATTAAGGCGGTATTAATTAGAACATCGAGGGCATTGCTAAGGCTGCTACAAAGAAGATGGGATCTCTCCATAATTATTTTAATATGTTTTATGCTTTTCTATGTATGTGTTTAATCATGCATTAAATAATTAAGGCGGTATTAATTAGAACATCGAGGGCATTGTGAAGGCTGCTACAAAGAAGATTGGATCTCTCTATTATTATTTAAATATGTTTTATGCTTTTCTACTTATGTTTTTTATTAATGTACTAAATAATTAAGACGGTATGAATTAGAACATCGAAGGCATTGCTAAGGCTGTTGCAAAGAAGGTGGGATCTGTCTATTATTATTTAAATATGTTTTATGCTTTTCTACCTATGTTTTTTACTAATGTATTAAATAATTAAGGCGGTATTAATTAGAACATCGAGGGCATTGCTAAGGCTGCTACAAAGAAGATTGGATCTCTCTATTATTATTTAAACATGTTTTATGCTTTTCTACCTATGTGTTTTATTTATGTATTAAATAATTAAGGCGGTATGAATTAGAACATCGAGGGCATTGCTAAGGCTGCTACAAAGACGATTGGATCTCTCTATTATTATTTAAACATGTTTTATGCTTTTCTACCTATGTGTTTTATTAATGTATTAAATAATTAAGGCGGTATTAATTAGAACTTTAAAGGCATTGCTAACGCTTTTGCAAAGAAAATGGGAGCTCTCTATTATTATTTAAATATGTTTTATGCTTTTCTAACTATGTATTTTATTAATGTATTAAATAATAAAGGCGGTATGAATTAGAACATCGAGGGCATTGCTAAGGCTGCTACAAAGAAGATGGGATCTCTCTATTATTATTTAAACATGTGTTATGCTTTTCTACCTATGTGTTTTATTTATGTATTAAATAATTAAGGCGGTATGAATTAGAACATCGAGGGCATTGCTAAGGCTGCTACAAAGAAGATTGGATCTCTCTATTATTATTTAAACATGTTTTATGCTTTTCTACCTATGTGTTGTATTAATGTATTAAATAATTAAGGCGGTATTAATTAGAACTTTTAAGGCATTGCTAACGCTTTTGGAAAGAAAATGGGAGCTCTCTATTATTATTTAAATATGTTTTATGCTTTTCTAACTATGTATTTTATTAATGTATTAAATAATAAAGGCCGTATGAATTAGAACATCGAGGGCATTGCTAAGGCTGCTACAAAGAAGGTGGTATCTCTCTATTATTATTTAAATATGTTTTATACTTTTCTACCTATGTGATTTATTAATGTATGACATAATTAAGGCGGTATTAATTAGAACATCGGGGGCATTGCTAAGGCTGCTACAAAGAAGATAGGATCTCTCTATTATTATTTAAATATGTTTTAAGTTTTTCTACCTATGTTTTGTATTAATGTATTTAATAATGTCGGCGGTATGAATTAGAACTTTGAAGGCATTGCTAACGCTGTTGCAAAGAAGATGGGATCTCTCTATTATTATTTAAATATGTTTTACGCTTTTCTGCCTATGTGTTTTATTATTATATAAAATAATTAAGGCGGTATAAATTCAACATCAGGGGCATTGCTAAGTGGGCTACAAAGAAGATTGGATCTCTCTATTATTATTTAAATATGTTTTATACTTTTCTTCCTATGTGTTTATTAATGTATTAATAATTAAGGCGGAATGAATTAGAACTTCGAGGGCATTGCTAAGACTGCTACAAAGAAGATGGTATCTCTATTATTATTTAAATATGTTTTATGCTTTTCTACCTATGTTTTTTATTAATGTATAAAATAATTAAGGCGGTATGAATTAGAACATCGAAGGCATTGCTAAGACTGCTGCAAAGGAGGTTGGATCTCTCTATTATTATTTAAATATGTTTTATGCTTTTCTACCTCTGTTTTTTATTAATGTATTAAATAATTAAGGCGGTATGAATTAGAACATCGAGGGCATTGCTAAGGCTGCTACAAAGAAGATGGGATCTCTCTATTATTATTTTAATATGTTTTATGCTTTTCTACCTATGTTTTTTTATTAATGTATTGAATAGTTAAGGCGGTATGAATTAGACCATCGAGGGCATTGCTAAGGCTGCTACACAGAAGATGGGATCTCTCTATTATTATTTAAATATGTTTTATGCTTTTCTACTTATGTTTTTTATTAACGTATTAAATAATTAAGGCGGTATGAATTAGAACATCGAAGGCATTGCTAAGGCTGTTGCAAAGAAGGTGGGATCTCTCTATTATTATTTAAATATGTTTTATGCTTGTCTACCTATGTTTTTACTAATGTATTAAATAATTAAGGCGGTATTAATTAGAACATCGAGGGAATTGCTAAGGCTGCTACAAAGAAGATGGGATCTCTCTATTATTATTTTAATATGTTTTATGCTTTTCTACCTATGTGTTTTATTTATGTATTAAATAATTAAGGCGGTATGAATTAGAACATCGAGGGCATTGCTAAGGCTGCTACAAAGCAGATGGGATCTCTATATTATTATTTAACTATGTTTTATGCTTTTCTATCTATGTGTTAAATTAATGTACTAAATAATTAAGGCGGTATTTATTAGAACATCGAGGGGATTGCTAAGGCTGCTACAAAGATGGGATCTCTCTATTATTATTAAAATATGTTTTACGCTTTTCTACCTATGTGTTTTATTAATGTATTAAATAATTAAGGCGGTATTAATTATAACATCGAGGGCATTGCTAAGGCTGCTACGCAGAAGATGGGATCTCTCTATTATTATTTAAATATGTTTTATGCTTTTCTACCTATGTTTTTTATTAATGTATTAAATAATTAAGGCGGTATGAATTAGAACATCGAGGGCATTGCTAAGGCTGCTACACAGAAGATGGGATCTCTCTATTATTATTTAACTATGTTTTATGCTTTTCTATGTATGTGTTTAATCATGTATTAAATAATTAAGGCGGTATTAATTAGAAGATCGAGGGCATTGCTAAGTGGGCTACAAAGAAGATGAGATCTCTCTATTATTATTTAAATATGTTTTATGCTTTTCTACCTATGTTTTTTATTAACGTATTAAATAATTAAGGCGGTATGAATTAGAACATCGAAGACATTGCTAAGGCTGCTGCAAAGAAGGTTGGATCTCTCTATTATTATTTAAATATGTTTTATGCTTTTCTACCTATGTTTTTTATTAATGTATTAAATAATTAAGTCGGTATTAATTAGAACATCGAGGGCATTTCTAAGGCTGCTGCAAAGAAGATGGGATCTCTCTATTTTTATTTAATTATGTTTTATGCTTTTCTACCTATGTTTTTTCATTAATGTATTAAATAATTAAGGCGGTATTAATTAGAACATCGAGGGCATTGCTAAGGCTGCTGCAAAGAAGATGGGATCTCTCTATTTTTATTTAATTATGTTTTATGCTTTTCTACCTATGTTTTTTTATTAATGTATGACATAATTAAGGCAATATGAATTAGAACATCGAGGGCATTGCTAAGGCTGCTGCAAAGAAGGTGGGATCTCTCTATTATTATTAAAATATGTTTTATGCTTTTCTACCTATGTTTTTTATTAATGTATTAAATAATTAAGGCGGTATGAATTAGAACCTCAAGGATATTTCTAAGGTGCTACAAAGATGGTGGGATCTCTCTATGATTATTTAAATATGTGTTATGCTTTTCTACCTATGTTTTTTATTAATGTATTAAATGATTAAGGCGGTATGAATTAGAACACCGAGGACATTGCTAAGGCTGCTACAAAGAAGGTTGGATCTCTCTATTATTATTTAAATATGTTTTATGCTTTTCTACCTATGTTTTGTATTAATGTATTAAATAATTAAGGCGGTATGAATTAGAACATCGAGGGCATTGCTAAGGCTGCTATAAAGAAGATGGGATCTCTCTATTATTATTTGAATATGTTTTATGCTTTTCTACCTATGTTTTTTACTAATGTATTAAATAATTAAGGCGGTATGAATTAGAACATCGAGGGCATTACTAAGGCTGCTACAAAGAAGGTGGGATCTCCCTATTGTGCCAGAAAATTAATAATACCAGAAAGAATTTTATATCTTTACAAAAGTACAGTTCACCCATGCATGGGGTATTCTTGTTATATCGGGACTGGAGCATATACCAATCGTCTCTAATATCTTATACAGGATCCAAAAAAGAGTCTAAAATCTAATAGGTCTTGCACTATCGGCCAATCTCCAACCTTTGTCTCATCGCCGTAATGTTGCATTCCTGTGCTTGTTTTCAAGATATTTAATGGAATGTGTTCTCATGAACTCATAAAATGTGTGTCTTCTAGGCGTACTTACACCCACCCCACCCGAAAAGCAACAAAATCCCACCCCTTCACTGTTGAGCATCTCTAGATGCCTGAAAACCTTTTACTTTAATAGTTTCTGCCCTCGAACTGCTAGATTTTTGGAATTCTCTTTCTGTTCCTTCTTCCCTAGCTGTACTAACCTGCAGAAGTGTAAATGTAATGTGAAAGGAGATCTCACTGCTCAACTCCCCACACGATCCCAAATAGTAACTCCTTACGTTCCAAGTGGAAATAGGCCTTGTTCATGGTGACAAAGAATTAAAAACAGAGTATTTTTATAACAAATGTTTATTCTATCTCTGAAAGATGTTTTGGGTTAGTTAATTCCTATTTCAGTCACGTCATTATTCAGCGTTGAGAGACTAGACAGAATGTCAGCTCTCGGCGTGGAGCTGGATTATTTTTTCTTTTTTTTCTCTTCACAAACAACTGTAATAACATTCGCTCTTAATAGCAGCAGCAGCAGTAGTCCTTCTTTCTTATCTTCACTGACAACAGTCTCAGAAAATGAAATAAACCGACACCCTTTCAAAAACGGATGCATCTCCGAGCAAAAAAATTCTCTTTTTCTTTTCTCTTTTTTTTTTTTTTTTCTAATTTTGGAATGACATTAGCGGCTATTTTGCATAATCGCGATTCTCGCTTCGAAATCAAACGGTTCCAGGTGCGCGTTAGCGTGTGAATTCTATGTGGATACAACTTCCCTGCAGAGGGTGCATTCTAGTTCTGGTCGCTTATCCCGCGCTTTTTTCTTCATTGTCCGCGCAATTTCTGCAAGTTAGTAATTTAATATTTTTTTATTTTTACTATTTAGCCTGAACGCGTTTTACTGTAGCGTGTTTGTTGGCTTTGGAAATGAAACAATGACAAAAATGATAAAATTGATAAATGAGAAAAACAAATAAAATGAGTTTTATAAATGATTGAAAATGGGTCACTATTTAGCAAGTGCCAAAATTAAGACGTGAAATAAAGAGAGAAAGATTTGATTGACGAACAAAACATTTTCACATGTATACAAGTTTAGATTATAGTCAAAATTATCTGCTCTTTTCTACTTCCAGTTTCTGCTATTCTATAGTTTTATAATTAGATATGATCTAGGGGACAATAAAACCATTTTATATGGGGAAAATGGGGGCCTTTAGATAATGAGGAAGGAACCATATCTGGATGGTCATCATCGTCCTATCTATGGAGTAGAAACCGGAATTTAAAAAGGGCATAAACGAGCGTCGGTGATCAGGCAAACATCTCAAATCTGTTTGCTCTTCAAGGATATTCTATTCAGTGACCCCAGGCCCGCAAAGAGACCTCTGCTACAAGAATATCTGCAAGAGAGGCATAGAGGCGGGCGGAATCGAACCAGCAAGGCTCGGAGTTTATGATTGAAAACCGCAGAAACTGGAAATGGAGTAAAGATGTGCTTCAAAAGAGGCAATAAGAGGAGAGAGAGAGAGAGAGAGAGAGAGAGAGAGAGAGAGAGAGAGAGAGAGCAACCGTGGAAAGCGGAGATAGAGCATTGGTTGTAACTTTAATCGATCCTGTACATACAATATACGTCTTCACGGAACCAGATTTGGCTGCATTTTGACAACAAACTGATCGTGGGCGCAGTACATCGTTGCCTCTCAAGACAGATGCCAAAATTATATGTATACCATTCCAGTTTACATTTTTAATGTGTTTTACAAGGGAGTCACTACTTATCAAGACCCGACGGACACTCGAGGATAAAGGTTGATGAATGTACGATGGTAGTGTAGTTATCGCTAATGGTGTAAGTTAGGTAGAATTTTATTATTTAAAGAGACTGTTCAACAAGAACTTGTTTACATTGGACTTGAAGACTACTGTAGTTGGTCGGGGAACAGTCTTCCATAGGCGAGCAGTTCTATAAAAAAAAGCTTGTTCGTGGAATCTGCGTTTAGATTTAGGAACTGTTGGAGAGTGGAGGAAATCGTTGATAGTGGTTGTGATTAATCGAATGTTTTTGTTTGGGAAAGTTTGCCAAAGGAGAATAGATCGGAACTCAGGCGAGCACTTGCCATGAAAATAACGATGAAGATGAGATAGCCTCGGAACGTCTCTTCTGTGGGAAACAGGTTGCAGGGAAGAGAAAAGAGCATCACTTACTAGGTTTCGGAGCCGGTTTTTAACTCTATTAAGGCAGGATAGAGCGCTTCGAATAGCTACTGCCCAGATGTTAAAACAATTCTAGGACGTACTTGGCCATATACTAATAGGAGAATGTATCGGCAGTGAGAGACCTACTGGAGCGGTAGAATTATCCAACCATTTTTCCAGCGATCTTGACAACAGATTCGATGTACGTCTTTCATTTCAGATCAGAAGTGAAGGTCAGTTCCAGAAACTTGTGAAGAATAATATGGGGATAAGAACGATTACTATGAAAAGAGAGCAGCTTAGTTTAACTATGTTAAAATTAGCCAGCACTTTTTACCACATCGCACCACGTGCTCAAGACCAGAAGAGAGAAAACCAGAATTATCTTTGTCATTGCTGGCCTTTGAAGTGTTGCCCTAGATTGTATCGTCGTCTGCATAAATGATCTACGAATGTGATTTTGGAGATTCTTAAATTGTCAACCTTATATACTTACTCGTCTTTTTAGTTGCGGCTTGTTGTGTCTATTTTGCGACAAATTAACTTTTTTTTCGGGATTATTTAATGTTTAAATACAATAACTCGTTTTATTTACGGCGTATTAACACTTTTTTTTATTTTTAAAAGTTATGTCTCGTTAATTTTACGGCATAAAAAGTCCTGTCGCTGTTAGCAACTCGTAATGTATTGAACGAATTTTTGCATACGGTTAATCAAACATTTTACCTATAATTGATGCGAAGCGTGTCGGTCCATGACTTTTACAGCTGTATTAGTATGTACGTGATCATAATAGACCCGATTGTATTAGAACGCAGTCTGTAATATTATCTATTAAGCCGATAACAAATATTACATTACGCAATTGACAAACCATTTTTTTTTTTTTTTTTTTTTTTTTTTACTTTTGGTATTTGGTTGTTTTTGTGTGTGTTTTTTTTTTTTGTCTGTTTGTTTTCTATCTGTTTCATGCAGTTTAATAATTCCGCTTGTTTTTATTTTATTAAAGCTAATTAACTGATTTATAATTTTATTTTCAGGAGGTTTTGGAGAACAAAGATATCCTGCTTGAAAACATGTTTATCTCCTCGCTTGTTGCAGATTTAATCAGAGTAAGTGAATTCTCATCCCTAATTTGGTTTCATCGCACTCGTCGTTTTTGACAAATTAAAAGTATCTCATCTCTCTGTCAATCTTTTGAATATAACGCCATTCACACCAACGCATGAACGAAATCGATTGAGATTCGTACAAAATAATCCACAATGAATAATTCATTTCATTTTCATCAAAGAATGCAACTTAATCTGACGAATAAAAAAGTCTTAATATTTCTTTCCGTCTCTAATCGAATATAACACGGGCGATCCCATATCCACGAGCAGTGAAAGGAATGCACTCCATAAAATAAACGGAGGCCATTTTGTAATTGCTTTATTGTCCAGTGGCATTTAACCCGCTAACAAACTGATTTCTGTTTCCGAACAAAATCATTGCATTATGTAGAATGACATATTACGTTTTTACAAGTTTCCATCTTGCGTTATTTCAAATATGGCGTCCGTTAGTTTCAAATAAATTTTAATACAGGAGAGAAGTCCGATATTGTTAGGGAATATTAATAAGTTGAAAATTTGAAGATTTTTTTTCATATTATTTTAATTATTTGGACTTTTGTTCTCACAGTGAATATTATTCCTACAACGTCTCGACCGTTGTAATCCCCGGTCTTCTTCAGATATGTCTTATCGAACCCCGGAATATTTTTATGTCGAACTCGGTTATCTGTATGGAATTGGAAATATAACTAGTTATCTAATAGACGGGGTAAGCTTGTTCTCGTTCTGTGTGCTAGTTTAACCCTAACCCTTTAAAAGTTTTGATTCAGTTTACCTTTTGTCATTTGCGACTTCTGCAGTTCGTTCAAAATAGTTGCCGGTTAGTACTGACTAACAACCGCTACTAGTGTACTTTTTATTGTTTCAGGGAAGAATTTTTGGTCATAGTAAAATATCACAAAGTTAGGAAACTGTGAATTAATTATTCCATTAATTAATCTAACCGTTGTGGCTGTAGTGAAGAGTCATTAAATAAGATACGAACAACAGGGTTTTAGGTAAAAAATAATATATATATTATACAAAAAAGTAAATACAACAAATGTTTTAAGTATTTCATTGTTATTTAATTAGATACGAAATGTCTTAAACAAGTTTCCAGACTTTTCCGTATGGGCACTTTTATTAATAGTACACACATGAAACTCTTGTCCCATTCGAAGTAATCTCTTCCAGTTACAATGCGCTTGTGATACCGTTCCAGCAACATTTGGAAGACCCCATAAAGGTCCTCTAGTGTGAGATTTTCAATGATCCTACATACAGTCTCTTTCATCTCAATTGTCTCATAACGACAGCCTCAAAGGTTTTCATTGAACTTAGGGAATAACCGAAAGCCACAGGGAGCAAATACTGGACTATATGGAAGGTGAGGAACTATCTTAATGTTCATCTTGGTCAAATAATCTGTGACAAGAATGGAATTGTGAACTGATGAATTTGCGAAAGTCTTCCGATTGTTCAGGTCCTCGCGAATAATTGTGTGTATGGTTCCCACACTGACATCTAACTGTGTACTTATTGTCTTTATAGAACAACAACGAATTCTTTATTTGGCTAATCAACTTTTGTGTTCTGAGTGTCTTACTCTTTCCACGCCTCTCCTCGTCCCTCACAGACTCCTTGCCTTCCTTGAATCTCTTATGCCACTTAAAAACTGATACTCGATTCATATAAGATGGTGCAAAAGCAATCTGAAGGATTTCATACGTGTCTGTGGTATTTTTTCCAAGTTTAAAACAGAATTTAATCGCATATTGTTCTTCTAAAGTTTCCTCACGTCCAGATTGCATTTTCGATATTCACTAGCTGTAGCAATCAGGTGAAATGTATTTCAATTCCTGCTGTAGCTGTTCATTCGAATTGGGCAGTCATCTCATTAAATGTATAGCAATGACATACTGCGTTTTTAAGAGTCTACGACAATTTTAAATGCCTGTACCAAAAAAAGCCTGGAAACTTATTGAAGGCATCCCGTAATCTCGCCACATTTCCCCCAACGAGAGAATTAACTTCATGGTTTATATAATGATAAGCAGAGTCCATTATGAATGAATGGGCAAACTCTCACGACACTAATCTAACTACTTATTGCATTATCGATTCCTAAGAACTTTCTGTTAATATTTCCTATTTTTCAGTTTAACCATTATGTAACAGAGCGCGTGTATTAACGCGTGAGAAAAATATCAGCAGAAGCTGATAACTGGCTTTGGAGGATATCAGCAGCAGTTGCCGAAAAAAGCATATGTACATATTAGGAAGTGTGCGCGAGCTTGCACGACAGGAAAAAGAAGAAAAGACGCCACGTGGTCGGCAGAAGAAAAAGTGCAGTTGAAAATGATGTATGTTTACAGTCGAAGACGAGTAATAGCTTCTGGGATCGGCGAGTAGTCGGACGGAAGGAAAAAGAAAAACAGGGAGAGATGGACATGTGGCCCCGCAGTGACAGTGAGAGACTTTTAAGCTGGTGTTGAGATGGCAAGGTTTTGTTAATCTCGTGGCAGATTAAACGAACAGAAAAAAAAAACAAGAAACAGTCATTGTTTCGAAAGTGATAGTAATAAATGTCTTTTGTTAAAACAGAAAGGAAAACCGAGTCGAATTTATTTATTTTTGTTTGGCTGTTCATTTTTCGACAGTACCAGACGGCGTAAGGGTCCGAGAAATGTTTGAACTATAACGAACACGGTTCGAGTCTAATATTCAACCTAATATTTACACTGTTTTACTGATCGAATGTTTAACTAATTAAATTTCAAAATGGCCTAGCATATGCCTTTCTTGTTCACTATAACAAACTTTCTCGTCCACTATAACAAACTCAGGCACAACTCATTCTTTAACAAACTATCCAAGCTACAAATATTTACCCTCAAAATGATATTGTACAAATTGGACGTGTTCGGCGAATAGTAATCAGGATGGTAACAAGATTTTCCATGCTTACAAAATATGGAAACCCCCAATTCTCGCATAAAAAAGCAATTTAAATCTACTTATTAAGGAGATTTTCACACTAGCATTAAGTCGTAATCTTCGTAAATGTTGATAGAAGATGTACCATCGTCAGTTTCGCCTTATTAGAATAAAGACAGCATTCGTGTTTCTGTTCTGTTGAAGAGTCTACTAGAGAAGGTCGCGACGATGCCTAACATATCCAAATTCAAAATGACATTCAAAGAGTATATAGATATCAATATAGTCTGTCTTTTTTACATGGCTTGATGCACTTTTTTGTCACCTTGCAGCCGGTATTAATTAAAACAAGCACAGTGGTATAGTTAAAAAAAAAACGTATATCACGCGGGTCGGTCCAAAAGTAAAGCCTCCTATTTTTTTAACTAAAAAGTTGAAGAGCTACGAAAACGGGAGTGGTATCATTAAAACGAACGACATTTTGTGGTTCATAATTTATTTTTCTACATAGTCACCACCATTCAAAATTAATTTTTGCCAGGAATCCAATGACGCATTTCTGCTTCTGACACATGTCCATGACAGGATTTGCTTTCTTAGCGTCTCACACCGCTAATATTTGCAACAAAGAGATGAAACTTTCAGGTTATGAATGCATAAGTTCTGTCAACACAACAATGCAATTTTCAATCCTTTGATCCATTCGGGCGGAATAAAAAAATTGGATGCATTACTTTTTGGAACGTCCTTCGTAGCGAAGTATGCAATAGAAGTACACGTCATGATTCTGTGGGCCATAACTGCCACGAATAACATGTTAAATGTAACTATATAGCTTTTGGGTAAGTCCGTTATTCCTGAAAGATGTATATCAGCTTACTTTTTTTTTTTTTTTTTATTACATTTTCACCCCAAACAAGGCACATTGCCACTTTGGTGTAGGGGGCTACTATCAGGGGCAACAACTACTGGGGTACTATGTAGGGATTTGGGCAGCAAGGTGTCGGTTCACGTTACACTTGAACTTCTGCACGTCAGTACTGTTGGGGAAGCAGGGACCTGGAATGGAATTCCAGAGTCTTGCGGTTCTGGGGAAGAAACTATTGGAGTAAAAAGATCTTTTACATCTAGGGACCTCTACAGTGTGGGGGTGGGATCTAGTAGCCTGTCGGGTTTGTCGAGGGTGCTCGCGTCGTGGGGGCACAAGTGATTGCAGTTCGTCAGAGCATTCACCACTAAAATACTTGTAGAAAAGGCAGAGGGATGCAACATTTCGTCGATGGGACAGAGGCTGAAGCTTAGATGCCAGTTCAGGGCCTATCAGGTTTGCGACTCTCTTTTGAACCTTGTCAAGGAGCGAGAGACTAGTAGCAGATGCACCAGCCCAGATGTGGCAGAAATACTCCATACATGGGCGAATGGTGGCCTTATAGAGGTACAGGATACTTTCGGGTGTTAGTAGTTTTCTAGCACGGTAGAGAGAGCCTACCTTTCTTGCAGCGGCCCTGGCAATGCCTTCAATGTAATTGTTCCAACTCATGTTTCCCGTGAACGTTAGGCCAAGGAGTTTGAAAGATGGACTCTCAGATAAAGATCGTTGGCCATTGCTATGGGTGGTAGAGAGGGTTTCTTGTAATTATTGAATGAAACTAGTTTAGTCTTGGCAGCATTGAATGCGACCAACCACTTTTGTCCCCATTCCACTACAGATTGGAGGTCTTCCTCTAGTGTTTCTGCCATTTCTTTAGAAATGTGTTCATTCGTCTTCCTGTCGTGTCTGCCATAGAGTGTAGTGTCATCAGCATATATACCCATCTCAGAGGCAATGTTGTCGGGGAGGTCATTTATGAATATCAGGAACAATAGAGGTCCAAGGATAGAACCCTGGGGCACCCCCGCATTTATATCATATTGTTTAGATGTGCGACCGTCGAGGACTACCTGGATTTTTCTCTTATCTAAGAAGGATTTAATTATGTTAAGTATTCTACCAGTGATACCGTATGATCTGATTTTACTGAGGAGACCCTCATGCCATACCCTGTCAAAAGCCTTAGATATATCTAGAGCTACCGCTCTGCCTTCCCCCGCTTTGTCCAGTGAATGGTATATACGTTCAGAGATCACAGTGAGGATGTCTGCTGTGGAACGGGCTCGTCTAAATCCATATTGTTTGTCAGTCAGTAGTTTAGCATCTGTAAGATGATGGACTAGAGCATGGTTAATTATGGTCTCAAATATTTTGGCAAAAAGTGGGAGGAGGCTAATGGGGCGATAATTTGATGGGTCTGTCCTTTCGCCAGAATTCTTGAATACTGGTACAACAGAAGCAGTTTTCCAACAGCCCGGAAAGCAAGCTTCATTAAGACATTTGTTGTAGAGTTTGGAGAGAACTGGAGCTACTTCGGCTGAGCACTTTTTTAATAGCACAGCTGGGATAAGATCGGGTCCACATGCTTTTGAGGTGTCAAGGTTTTTTATGATAGCATGCACCTGAGCAGGGGTGGTTTTCAGATCGTCTAGTGTGGCGTCTGTCCGCATAGGAAAGTCAGGTAGGGGGTGGTTGGAAGGGTCCAGTGTGGAGTTTGAGGCAAACCGACTGGCAAGCATGTTAGCCTTGTCGGTTGCTGAGGAGACAACCTCGTGATTGTTGGTTAGTGGGGGAATTGTTGATTGCCCATTATTTACTACACTGTTGTAGATTTTCCAGAAGTCTCGAGTTCCTAGTTTTTGTGCTTCGATGCGCTTTTTAGTGGTTTCCGTAAATTCTCTCTTAGCTGTCGCTATTTCTTTCTTAACGTTATTTCTAGCTTTTATATACTTCAGTCTGTTTCAACTGGACTGATGTCGGTTAAACCTACGGTATGCATGCTGCTTTTGTGTAATGGCAGTTGCACAAGTCGACGTAAACCATTGGGGAGAGTGGGGCTTACTATAAAATTTCCGCATGGGAACATGCGCTTCGATTGCAGTTTTGAACCAGTCAGTGGTCTCGTTTGCACATTGTTCAGCAGGGAGAGAGAAAATATTTTTCCATGGAGCATCTCTAATTAGTTCCCTGATGGCTTCCCAGTCAGCCTTATTATAATATCTCGTTGTTTTGAGCACTGGCTCTTCAGTTTTGGGTCTAGAGTTTAGGGCGATTTCAACCATTATCACTGCATGGTCAGCGTTCCCGAGTGGGCTGTGGGCCTTCGTTATGCAGTCATCGGGAACTGTGAACTTCACAACAACTTTGCAATTTTGGGCTTATAAATTGGATTTGAATTGATTTGCTCAACTAATGATGGCGTTTCTTTCTCTTCTCAACATTTTCGATGTATAATATTAAAAGATAAACGATTTGTATTCTTTTTAGGGAATGTTGTTCATTAATGACAGCGAAATCAAATGTCATGGAAATCTGAAGCCGAGCAATTGTTTGGTGGATTCACGTTGGATGCTGCAAATTACAGATTTCGGGTTAAATGCCCTTTGTGAACCGGACGGTATTGATCCAATTGACGAAGAGCGATACTACGAGCGTGAGTTTGTTTGTTTTTTGTTTTTTGTTTTTTATTGTAATGAACCAACAATTTAATAGGAACAAGCAGCAAAAAGGGCGACTCCGAGTCATAAATAAAACCGAAAGTAAACAAAAGAAATACGAAGACCATGTTACGTGTTTATTATCTATTAGCAAGGAGTCCCGACGTTGCTTGGAATTAAATGAGGATCAACGAATGTTTCACATTTTTAATACTTTTATTGTCATCGAAATCTGTGAAATCGCCATTTTTTCATTCAAATCGATTGATTGTCTGCTTTAGTCGGGAACCCACCGCAGTGCACCAAGAAGAAGCGTCACATGCCTCCCTGCATATATTGTAGTTTACATTGCCTTGTAGAGAACTAATTGTTTATTCATATGTATTCTTATACTGGCTTGAAAAAAAAGTAAAATGCAAAATCAATTATCATGGTCAAGTTGTGCTCCAAACGGAAACATCATTTCCGAACGCGCTCCTGTCTTATGAAAGAGCCTCCTGTGGATTTTATACGCCAGGTCCTTCTGCTTGTGTGGTAATAAACTTTCTCAAATCTCCTTGTGATGTTAGGCTGTATAAAACTGTATAATTTTGGTCATAATATGACTATTCCTTATTTAATCGGATTTTTTCGATTAACGATTACTGAAACTTATTGGAGACATTCGGATACAAATCCTATCTAAGAACATTCCCAGACACATAAAGTACATTAGTATGAAATTTTAAAAACATTGGCCAAGCCGTTGAAAAGTCCACAATATATATATATATATATATATATATATATATATATATATATATAATGTGAGAAGGCGTGTGAGGATACTTTTCAACCTATGTACTCCACGAATGTTTCATCTACAGATTTAAAATTGTGTATATAGGAGATTCGAACCTAGTGGAAACTTTTTAAAGAATAAATAAGAACAAACTGGCCTAATGGTTATCGTATTTGACTGTCTTTAGGCTTCGGTTTCGATCTCATTTTGAGTATTTTTTTATTTACAAGAAGTGAAATGTTTAGAAGAAAGCATAATACTCGCATGACTATGCCTCAGTTTCTTTTTTTCTTTTTTTTCCATTTTTCATTTTTTTTAAGGAATCAAACATTACGTTTATATACTGGGCTCTGTCGGGCACGTCTTCTAGTACATTTTTTGCCGGTCGTAAAATACGCTTAAATATGATATTTTAATTTATCTAGACTTCGCATATATATTATTATAAAGTCTTGTTCAAAAGTAAAGCAAAAATATTTGGGTGCCATAAAAGATAATCGAGACTGAAAGCAAATCTGTAGCATTAAAAGCTGGTGACGTTACCACTTTACCAACGTGAAACGCATATGAACTGATTAAAAATTAAAAATAAAAAATAAACAAAGATGAATGTACAAAATGAATAACGATTTTTTCAACTTTGACCTATTTTTGACCCCTTAAAAACTATTTTAACAGGCGAAAAATCACAGCCATCGAGAGTAAGAAGAAGGCCTGTTAACTGAAAAATGCCTGCAGACAATGATTTGTCAGACTGTCAGACTGTCAGTACTATATGAGGGCCATTTGAAAAAGAATAATAAAACATTTTTAAAAAGGAAAAGGAACAGAGTTCGATTAAAACTAAAACTGAACTTTATTCAATATAAAATATATGAAAACAAACGACAATATGCAAAATTAAGTAATTTTAAAGCAATATACAGTTTAATACTGATAAAACTGAATTATGAATTTAGGAAACAAACAATTAAAAAACATATTAAACACCATCGATGAATAATTTCAAAAGTAAGAACCATCGATAAATAATTTTAAGAATGAAAATAAACGATAAAATACAAAAAATTGAAATCAAATAAATAATTTCAATACAAACAAACAAACAAAAAATATTAATGCAGAAATATTTTTTTTAATTTAGTTTAGAGAAAAATCACATGGGTTGAATGTTATTTTTGGAACTTTAGAGATGAGGATTAAGTATCATCTATGTAAAATTAAGTAATTTTAAAGCAATATACAATTTAATACTGATAAAAGTGAATTATGAATTTAGGAAACAAACAATTAAAAAACATATTAAGCACCAACGATGAATAATTTTAAAAGTAAAAACAAACGATAAATAATTTTAAGAATGAAAACAAACGATATTTGTTTTCATTCTAATATACTTGACACCACTTTTGTTTGGAAGTAAAGAAAAACGTAAGTTAAAACACAGTTGGAACATTAGTAACTTATCTTGTCTTTTGTAACATTTATCTTCGGCACAGGATCACAGCGTAGTATCTGTTCTGATATTACACTTCATTTGTTCTGTCCTCGGTCAGTGGAGGAGAAATCCTTCATGACAATTTTTATTTTATTTTTGTTCCTATTCAAATTGCCCCTTTTTGGGAAACTAGATTTTCCCACATTAAAAACCGACCTTGTGTCTAAATGTGCCCTCGTGGAGAGGCAAGTAAATAAATTAAAAAATATATATTTTCGGCAAATATTCTCATTTAAAAATTATTGGTTTATAATTCTTAAAAGAAACAATCAATTTGAATATATAACGTTCAGTCACCGCTAATTTTATTAATAGCCGCGTGGTGAATAATTTTCAAACCGACTTTAGAAAAAATATAAAACTTTAAAATATTTGGAAATACTCAATGAAATGTTTTATTTATTATTATTATTAAATTTATATTTAAATAAAGACTTTTGAGAAATATTCTCATGTAAAAATTATTTGTTTATAATTTTAAAAACTAACCTTCCTGATAGACTTTTTAGCCTTATAAGAAAATAAACAGTTAAAAATATCAACATATTTGCTATATTAGCAATAAATAGTATTGCTTCTTTAATTCATATTAACAATGTTATCAAACGTTATGAAAGTACTTTAATTTATATTAACAATGTTATCAAACGTTATGAAAGCAGTTGAATACAGTTCTAATTAAATACACGTTTAATTATAAACTATTAACATTACTTACTTTGCTATATTTGGTTGGAATAAAAGTTTCCCTTCTAATGGCACGTATCCACATTGAGACTTGCCCCTTCTCTTTAGGAAAAGAAAATATATGTACTTTGAGACCTTTTGGATAATTTCCCCGGCAATTTGGAATAACGCAAGAATACACCATGTTGGAGAGCAACTGAAAACTAGACGAAACTGCTGCTGATAGTTTAGACCATAGACCTACAAGTGGATCTGATAATGACGTCACGCTGTCACGTGCATCGGCCTTCTTTACTCTATGTAACCACGGAAAGATTCATAAAAACACGTCCCATACGAATTCAATCATAGCGCTGCTCTGCGACTTTTAGTTTTGGAGAGATAGAGTTTGAAATGATGGCGACAGACAGACATATAGCCTTTATATATATATATATATATATATATATATATATATATATATATATATATATATATATAGCAATTATGGTAGCTTAATTGCCATATATATATATTTTATATACACATATATATATTTTATAACTTACAACTTAGCTCTACCTACGTATTGTGCACTGTTGAAGTAAATACTTAAAGTTTACGCATAAAGTTATACTTTCGCATATTAATTTATGTGATTAAATGAAGTAGTCATATGTGTGTATATATATATATATATATATATATATATACACATATATACATATATATATATATATATATATATATACATATGACTACTTCATTTAATCACATAAATTAATATACGAATCACATAAATTAATATACGAAAGTATAACTTTATGCGTTATATAAAGTAACGGTTAGCTTATTTAAAAGCAAAATACAATTAATTAAACAGTTTCTTTGAGTTATTTATTTGCAAATACAATTTCATCAAATCAGAAACAATGCTATCAACAATATGCGATGTGTGTTGGAGAGGTTGGTGGACGTTCTTTGTTTATTATTTACCTCTTGTCAATTTTGAAAAGCCAGCGTATTAAAAAATATACACTTTACTTTACAAAAATTTTTTGAGCAGCCTCGTCGGCATTTCCCAGTAGGGGCGATTAGCAGTAAACTGAATCTTTCTCAAAGAGATAAAATAATGCATGGGAGTGTTGGTTCCCATAGGAACAGGACTATACGTCAGGCTGATAGAAAAACCGGCCACTGTCGGACTGATTATGGGTTATGTATTTTCAACTGGTATGTAAAAAAATATATTATCCATTCTTCCAAGTATTGATCCTTTTTCTTTTTTACAATTTGCTATCACTGTCTCTTCAGAAATCACCACAATACCATATTTACTTCATGAATTACCTATTTAAAATATCTCCAATGATTTAAACTCCATTTTATCTAGAAACACTATAATCTGAGCCAGATGGTCGGGATGTGTAAGCAAGGCGTCTAAGTTTTTAATGTTATTTGATTCAATTGACTTAGAGCTATATCACTAACGTGAGTTAGGCTTATGGCTTATGTTGTCATAAGTTAAAACTTGATAGCAGTGTCGAAAAACAGGCCCCCAAAAAAGCGGGGTAGAAAATAATACAGACTGTGTGGATGCCATTCTCTTACATTTGTCACTTTTTTCTTTAAAAGTAAAATAAGATTAATAGATGAGTCCTTCGGCTGATAACATGTTCAGCATGCCCACTTAAAAGTAGCCCAGAAAAATGTAGTAGAGAAGAGGAACATTGTTTTATTGTTTAAATTATCTGCAGTGTTATATAAGATGCTAGCAGTGTTCCCCGTTGACATCTATGCATTTCTGGGCACGTTTTAGAACGTTTGCAGATACTGCCTGTAAATCTTCTCTGATGATTCTCCTGATAGCGTTGGTAATGTTCTTCTTTAGTTAGTCTACAGGGTGGTCAAAAAGTCAGGTAACATTTTAAAGAAAAACGATATTAGCAATACACGTATATTTAAGTACCATACATTGAAATATAAAATGAAACAAACATGAAATATGTTTATTTTGTTAATTGTCGTCCATTTCTCTCTATCAATCGATGGAAGCGATTAACCACTGATTGTGTAACACGTGTAATCATGTCAGCTGATATCCGCGCAATCTCTTCAATAAATAGCTTTAAAGACGCTATTGTATCAGGCTTCTTGCCATAAACGCTATCCTTTACATAGCCCCAAAGCCAGAAATCAGGAGGGGTAGTTTATATATTACACTCAAATATTTAAACAAATAATATTAAACGAATAGAGATTATAATGGATCATATTGTTTTTTCTACCTTTAACATGTTACCTGACTTTTTGACCACCCTGTAGATTGTGGGGATTATTTGCATAAACTTTTTGTTTTAAAGTCCCCCAAAGATAAAATTCACATGATTACAAGTGCGGGGAACATGGTGGCCATAAATCTTTGCTTATTGTTCTCTCTTCTGTAAACATGTCATGAACTCGTATCAGTGATCTGTGAGACATGTGGCATGTAGCGCCATCTTGTTGGAAAAAGAATTGCATTTTGTCTTGTGGTGTCAGTTGGTCGATAAGAGAAAGATTAGAGAGATCTGGCTTCTTTTAATTGGGCCACCCTGCATTTATTTTAGCCATATTCTTACTGGAACCGCCGGTATCGATGCCTGGTCGAATTTTCACAGAATCATTGATTTCAATTTTCGTAAGAGGACAGTATTGCAAAACTAATAAATTTTACCTGCCCTGGGACGGGTTTTTCGCATTTTTATATAATACATGTGAAATATATTTGTTGAAATAAGTGTTAATTAATTAAGATATCGATCATATAGTTCTGAATTATTAGTCAATTACCATAATGTATATGTGTTTTATTTTCTAAGAAAATTTGGTATACATTAATGCTGTTATTGTTTTCATTCATACGGATCAGCTTCGTCGTTTGTAATAAAGCTTGTTCTTCGTGATCTTCTCAACAGGTCTCTTGTACACAGCACCGGAACTTCTGCGTAGTACTTGCCGAAATCCAGACGGCACAGAAAGCGGTGACAATTATTCTTTCGCTCTGATATTATACGAGATCCACACGAGGCAGTCACCTTGGAAAGGTATGAACCTCTCTAACAAAGGTACGTAATCCCCCTACCTAAAAAAGACAATAATAATAATAATAATAATAATAATAATAATAATAATAATAATAATAATAATAATAATAAAAATCAGTCCGGTATTTATTATTTAATTGGAATTCATTATTGAGATGAGTATTATTTATTAATTTATTTATTGCGGACTATTATCCTCATCTCTATTAGTTGTTGCTCCACGACGTTTCGGCCAACTGTTGGATAGAGATGTTGAATCACTACGGTTCCAGGTGAGAATTATCTGAAGATAACGGTTTCAATCCTAACCAAAGCCGGCCAGAGGCTTACTTGCCCAAAAAACGTGATGAGACGACAACAACTATTGATGACAGTAATTGCTGTGAAAGCAGTTAGGAGATTCGGAGTCCTATCCTGTCGCGGTTGCCACCTGACGAAGGCCAGAGGAATATTTGGTTGAAACGATGTAAAACAACAACTAAGAAAGATGAGAATAAATAAATTAACAGTCCGGTTTTATCAGATTTGGGATCCTTATAGTATGAACCCGAATATTCTATTGTTGGCATTGGTTTCCCCGATACCCGATATATTTCTAATCAAAATTTTTTCTAGAAAGACATTGGATAATTACGGGAAGGATGACGTGAAGGTTGGCAACATCCTATGCGGAAATGATTTATGTTGGACTAACTGGATTCGAACTTGGAACACTCAGGCCGTCAATCCGTGTCTTTAACTACTTTATCATCGTCATGTTGCAGATTTGGTATTTATATGAACAATTGATTCTGATCCGATGCGCCATTTCACATTCACATTTTATCCGATTTGCTTAACTGCTCAGTTCTATAGACATGAAGCAAATAGACAACCGTATTATCATTAATAATGAAAACTATTATCAGAAAGTCTTGATGGACCCATGCAAAATGATATTGTTTCCCCTCGCCGGTGAATTGGACAATCACTTTGTTAACAGCATACAGTGGAATCCAAATGTTTGCAGTAATTTGACTCTGATTAAGTTCACTTTTATATTCTTACTAGCAGTTCAACCCGGCTTTGCTTGGGCCCTATGTACTGTCCATAACTTTATGTGCATATGTACATATTAAAAAGTGTGAATATGTATGGTAATGCCTTTCTATCTAATAGACTTCCTTAACTACCATAGAGAAAAGTTGGTAGAGACCACAGAGGTCAAATTTCTTTTTAATTTGACGCCATTTTGACCCCTTAACATTTACTGTTTTAGGCTCAAATTAAATTAAAATGTTTGACCAATATTCAAGTAACCTACATCTAAAATGTCAAGTGTTTAGACCCAAAATTGGCAGAGGATTTTGCTAGAGTCTGCAAAGGTCAGCTCTGTAAACTTTGACCTCTTGGCAGCCAAAGTTTCGTCCAAAAACTGCTTAAAAAGCTTGTTGCATGTCTGAATACCCTTTATGCAAAATTTCAAATGTTTAGAACCAAAATTGGCTTAATAGTTTGCTAGAGACGGCAAAGATCAAATCTTTTGAACTTTAACCCCTTGGAAGCCAAATTTTCAGCAAAATATCGATTAAAATCTTGCCATATGTCTGAATACACTTTATGCAAAATTTCAAATGTTTAGACCAAAAATTCGCTGAGTAATTTGGTAGAGACCGCAGAGGTCAATTTTTTTAAACTTTGACTCCAATTATAACCCATTATCATTTATTGTTTGGGGCTCAAATCAAATTATAAAGTTAGATCCATCTCCAAGTAATCTATATCTAAAATTTCAAGTGTTTAGATCCAAAATTGGCGGAAGAGTTTTGCAGAGTTCTCAAAGGTATAAATTATTAATCTTTGACTCCTTAACAGCCAAATTTCCGGCCGAAAACAGATTCAAACGTTTTTCCCAAATCTCAATACCGCTTATATCAAATCTCGAGTCTTTAGACCGAATATATATATATATATATATATATATATATATATATATATAAAAATGTCTCCGTTGTATTTAATAATATTTGCTTGAATGAAAAAATGCTGCCTAAATATACCAATATATATATATATATATATATATATATATATATATATATATATATATATATATTAGCATGGAGATTTTACGTTACCTAAGATTGAATAATAATCATTAAATGTTTCACACTCTCATATTTTTATTATCATTGAAATCGGTGAATTCGTCCATTTTTCAAGCAAATCGATTGATTGCCTGCTCTAGTAAGGGACTCATTTTGGTGCACCTGAGGAAGCTTCACATGCTTCCCCGCAGTAAATTAGTCCACAGAGAACCTATTGTGTATTTTATAAAATCCTTTTTGTATATAATGACTTGAATTAAAGTCTACAATGCAAAAGTCAAGTATCATGATTCAGTTGTGTTCTAAACAGAAGCATTATTTTCGAATGTGCCCTCTCATATAAAAGAACCTACTATTGATTTTATATGCTGGGTCTTTTGATTATTGTGGTAATAAAACTTTTCAAATGCACTTGTGATGTTAGGCTGTGTAATTGATTATCGATACTTATCCAAAAATCCCGCTAAAATACCTATCTAAGTACCCTGCCAGGCACATAAAATGCCTTCAAGTGAAATTTCATAAAAATCGACCCAGCTGTTTTCGAGTCCATAGGGAACGGACTCACACAGACACACGCAAAAATTTCCTTTTTATATAATAGTAGAGATTAAAGAATGGATTCGAATTTTGGACAAAGTTAACACTTTTATACAACCTAACATCACAAGGTCATTTGAAAAGTTTTTCACCGTACAAGCAGAAAGGCTTGGTAAAAAAAAATCAACTGTAGATTCTTTTATAAGTAGGGACGTGTTGGAAATAAATGTTTCTTTTTGCATCACTATTGAACAACAACATATGATTTCTGTACGCTTAAGCGATTAAGTAAAAACAATTTCATAAAATCAAGTTGGCTCTTTGATAAGACAGGGGCGCGTTTGAAATGAATGTTTCTGTGTTGAGCACAATTGAACCATGATACTTGACTTTTGCATTTTAAACTTTAAGTGAAGCCATTATTTACAGATAATTTTATTAAATCAAAAGTAGATTCTCTACAGTGCAATATAAATGTATTGTGGATAAAGTTTCTGCGAGGAGGCATGTGAAGAGGTCCCCAACAAGAGCAGGCAATCAATCGATTTGATTTTAAAAATGGTGATTTCACTAATTTCGATGATTATAAAAGTAGGAGAGAAAGAGAAACATTTGTTCTTTCAAGTATATTAAAAACGTTTTGTTTAAAGCAGTTAATTGTATAGAGAAAACATCTGTAATTTTTGTTCAATTTAGATTATCACAATTTTGCAGAAAAAAAAATTGAAACAGTTATGACACATATGTAACTCATACACGCAACGTTGCTCGGGATTGAATAAAAATTTCTGTTTGATTACTATTTTTATCCTTATTTTTAATTTCTATATTTTTTATGGAAATCGCTTCAGACAAGGCATGAAGCCACTTGATGTAAAGAGGTAAAAATACTATTTCGAGGTCAAAACAAGCCAACGGTGTGTGAGATGGATATGTTCTGGCTCAGAACACAGTAATTCTTCATCGTTCGTGAAATATAAGAACAAAAGTACAAAATAAGAGTCCTGAAATGCCCACTTTCTATTCTCGTTCATTTTCATGCTATAAATAAATAAAAGAAAGAAAATATCTTTATTATTTGTAGATATGGACGCAGGCCCCTCAATGATGTTGTAAAACGCCCTAAAATGAAATTACTAAAGTCCATTAGATTCATCGTCAAATTTTACTTTAAAGAAATCGTTTGATCTTAGCATAGAGCTTTGTTTTCAATTGTATCTCCAAAAACGTCAGAGACATTACAAGTCTGGTAGCTCGATAGACAAATTATCTTATGTACTATATTTATGACTGATTTTTGTTTTCATAATGTTTGTTTTTGTTTGTTTGTTTGTTTGTTTTTGTTTTTTGGATGTGATTTTTGTTTGTTTGTTTTTGGTTTTTGGTGTTATTTTTTATGCTTGTTTTTTTTATGGTGTTTTTTTTTTTTGTTTTTTTTTGTTTTTTTTTTGTCGTACTAGAAATTATCCAGAAACTTTGCGAAATGAAACCGGAACAGCAGAAACCATTCCGGCCGCCCATCGACCGGCTTGAGTGCGACGAGAGCGTTGTCCGTTGCATTGAAGATTGCTGGAAAGAAGACCCGGCGGAGAGACACGACTTCAGAGCCATAAGATTCAGGCTAAAACCTCTTGTTCAAGATCTGTAAGTATCCTAATTGTTCACCTACTTGTCTGTCGATGTTAAACAATAGATACGAACTATAAGTTTAAGATAGTTCTAATGGAGTGGCGTTGTATTTTGAGATGACTTTAAAGAAAGATGATATAGGAAGTAAGAGTTTAAGAGGTCAATTAACTAGGGCAAACAACACGAAGTGGAAATTAGGTTCTAGCAGCTGAGAATTCGTTTAGAGCGATGTCGAATAATGTGAAAAAGTAAGCTTTTAAAAATGAGAGTGGTAGACTCCATCTCCCTCCTTATCCTCTCTCTCTCTCTCTCTCTATATATATATATATATATATATATATATTTATCTCTCCCTTCTCTCTCTCTCGCCCTCTCAATAATGTACCTAAGATAATAAAGGGCATTATGTATTATTTACTATTATGCGGTTTACTGTTCCGTCTCTCTGCTCATAGAATCTACATTTACAGTTTCCTCGTGTTTTATCGATGTTAGCTTTAACGTGGTTGGTTCTAATTGCGTTGTTCTGTGCAACTGTAAGTAGGGATTCTGTTTCTCTGTTCATGTGTCCTTAGCCACATTTAGGTGCTTTCATGATTCTCTTCTTTTGTTATTCCGATAAATCGTCCATGTAGCTCTTTTCCTTCCCAGTTTTGTTGTCGTTTTATTTCTGGTTTCATTGTTTTCTGTATTGTTGTTCTTGATGGTGTCTATCGCTGCGGTCATCAATTTTCCAGTGTTCTGAATTACGTACTTTTCCAAGTCTTTTTTTTACCTTCTACGTTTATAAGTCCCCTTTATCCTTCGCTCCTTTTCACATACAGTCGGCCAGTATCGTCTTTTGGATGTAATACATTATACATCGTCATCAATTTCCTCGTCCTCTGATCAAGGTGTCTAAGTTCTTCTTTAGTCAATCTCATAAATGGTACAGAGAACATTATTAACGATACTGCCAAAGTGTTTATTCCTTTAATTAAATTCCTACTGTATAGTTTCGTTCCTAATAATTTCCTCGTTCTTCTCATATACTCTATTCCAATCTTAGTTTTGATTTCTGTAGATTAGATGGTATCTGCTTGTAGCACTTCTACATGGTTGTAAGTGTCATTCATCCGATCTTTTCTTGGTTGGGGAGTCCCATACATTCTGATATCTCTAGTTTTCCCTTTTTCACCTATAGTAATGCAACTTTTTCTATTTCAATGTATTGGCTTAATATTCTGGTTGTGTCTATTTTTACAGTTCCTTTTTGCTTTCAGCAAACAGCTTCAGGTATTATTATTATATTTATTATTATTATATTTATTATTATTATTATTATTATTATTATTATTATTATTATTATTATCATTGACCCACAAGAAGCTTTCAAACAGGTTATTATTATTATTATTATTATTATTATTATTATTATTATTATTATTATTATTATTATCATTGACTCACAAGAAGCTTTCAAACAGGTTATTATTATTATTATTATTATTATTATTATTATTATTATTATTATTATTCGGACTACTGTTCTCATCGTGAATGTTATTTTCACAATATTTCTGTCGTAAACTCCGAACTTACATCGACCTAAACGTTGTGAAAATAACACTCAAGCTGAAAACAGTAGTCCGTATATTACTACTACTTTATTACTACTACTACTACTACTACTACTGCTGCTGCTGCTGCTCCTGCTGCTGCTAATAATAATAATAATAATAATAATAATAATAATAATAATAATAATAAGAAGAAGAAGAAGAAGAAGAAAATCCTTATCTTAAAAATTCAAATACTCGAAACAACTTTGTTATATGGGAATCCTGTCAGTAAAATAAGTCATGATTTAATAACTAAACGCTCGTAGAGATCTTTTTTTTTTTCTCGTTTTAATCTTCTGATAACTTGTTATACTTAGAAAGTAATCCCACGAATCCTGTTGATAGATGCGTTTTGTTCTAAAGAGCGAGATATAAATAATTGCATCACGCAAATCTATGGTAAAAAAATCTTGTGGAAATTTTCTTGAGATGCTAACATGTGCGTACTAGAAAGCCTGGTTGGTTTATAAATGTGCGGACATTTATAAACATCTCAGCTGCAGCGAATGGCTTACTATTCGGAAAGTATACAATATCGAATAAACACTTCACAAACAGGAAAGGAATATGCTCGTGCGCTCGTTTATTTGTATGAGTGTGTGTGTGTGTGTGCGTGCGTATGTGTATTCGTGAGTGTGTTTGTGTGTGTGTGTGTGTTTGTCTTTGTGTATGTGTGTATGTGTGTGCGTGTGTGTGTTCCTGTGTGTGCGTGTGTGGTTAGAAAGCTGGCACGATCTCCTTTCGACCCCACATTAATTAAAAAAAAACTTTCATCTAGTATATAAAATATCTTCATCTCTCTCCCTCTCTCTCTCTCTCTCTCTCTCTCTCTCTCTCTCTCTCTCTCTCTCTCTCTCTCTCTGTATATATATATATATATATATATATATATATATATATATATATATATATATATATATATATATATATATATATATATATTCAGTCCTAGGTCAGTATAAGTTATTCTTCTAGACTGGAAAAATTAAAATAACTAACTAGTTTGATATTACTTTATACTATTTTACTTGATTACGTTTTGCAAGTTAAATATTTTTATCTCCATATATAATATTTTGATTGCAGAAATTCCCCTCTGTACCAAATTACCGTAGGTTGGCGATAGCTGATGCCACATACAAATTTATTATTTCTAAATTATTATCCACCATTTATGTAACTTTAGAATGCCGTTTTATATACATTTATTCGTTATAATAAAGTCCTACATCCCATTCTATGAGAAGCATCAACACAGTTGCCAATATCTTTAGAGGAAGTAGTTCCTATTTTCCCCTCTAAATCTTAAGTCCTCCCACCGCCCCCAGTCAAGACCGGCAAGATATATACACATTATAACTGTATTGACCTGACACCCTTCTAAACTGAATTATACACTCATAGGTATACAATTATCTTTCCACTTCCCGATTCAAAAAATAATAATTTATACCTACTAACATTACAGCTTTCTCTTTGGCTAAGAACATAATAATGTATTATTCTAGAAAAAGCACCTGACAGTAATTATCAAGGGTAAATATGGAGCAAATATTATGACAACCCCCCCTTTCATTCTCACCCACAGAGTGGGGTGTCTATTCTAAGAGTCGTTCTTAATACGGAAATGGTGCGGGTGACATGAAGTGTCCATTTCGAAAGCCGTTCTTTATATAAGGAGGTATGAGGTGTCCGTTCCGAAAGCCGTTCTTACCATGAGAAGGTCGGGGTTGTGCAACAACAACAATAACAACCGTACTTTATTGTTTTTACGAGGGGGGGCTGTTTTATTATAGACCAATTATTTTTAAAATAAATCTTTACCTTGGATTTACCAACAACTTTTCTTTAAAATGACAACTTTTATAGATTTTACACTATACTGATTCAGAAAATCTCATTTATATTTGGCTAATACAAGTAGTTTGGAACAAATCTAATTGTACTCGATTGACACTACCAGCCGAAATTTCGTTGTTTGTTCATAGTATTTGTGCGTGGGGATCCTGGCAGCGATTATCAAGGTAAAATTTGTGGCACATATTTGGACAGTCACCCCCCTCTACCAAAATGGAGTGTCTATTCCGAAATCCATTCTTACCATGGGGATGTTGCCGGTGATCATTCAGAAAGCCGTTCTTAACATGCGGAGGTAAGGGGTGTCTATTCCGAAAGCAGTTCTTAATATGAGGAGGTTCGGTGTTGGGCAACAACAACAACAACAACAAGAGTAGAGGGAGCATGCTTCCATCGGTCAACGCTGGTTAACGAGTCTTGCTAGTATATATATATATATATATATATATATATATATATATATATATATATATATATATATGTATATATACTTGAAGAATTCGTGTCGCGGCATTGTTCAGGAGAAATAGAAAAGAATTATTTAACTTGAAAAATAGAAGTAAATATCAAATAAAAAAGTAAAAAGGAATCTCAAGCTAATTTGTCCTCGCGTGGCATTTTTACCTCGATATGTGGTAACTCTTTAGTAAGCAAAAGAAGGAAGAACAAAGAATTTAAAATATACGACATCTGTACAAATAGTAATACAAAGAGACAGACATACATATCCAATAGAGGTTAAATCGTTGATTTGGTTTGTTTGACGACATATCCATAATAGATTTGATGATGCTTTTTGCACAGTATAATTGCCAGCATTATTAATCTTAACTTAAGTTATCATATTTTTCAAAGTGACTTCTGTACATATTTGAATTATGATGCTAAGATTAAGTTGCATAACACTGAAGCTAAATACGTTTATCGTCAGAACATACCTGGTATCTGTTTTCATGTCTGGGATGGAAGTGTAGAATCTTTTCTGATGCTACACTAAGTTCATTCTGTCCTTAAATAGTGTAGATGAAACTTTTCCAGTTTAATGCAATCTTAATCCAGAGTACCCCTTTCTGAGGAGTTGGATATCCCCTCTTCCCCATTAAAAACGACATTATGTCAAATTTTGCTCTCGTGAAGAAACAAACAAATAGGATCTAAATACGTTTGGTAAGTCATATTTCTAAACAATGCGGGATTTGAATTGGTACGCATTCAGAATAGTCATTTAAAGAATTTCACAGAGATTTCCGAGTTTCATCAAGAAATTATGAAGTTTTGAAACCCGACCCTGTCTCCAGTTTACTTTTGCAGATCTGCCCGTTTTAATATTGTCGTTGTCGTCTTCTTCTTCTTCTTCTTCTTCTTCTATGCTGTAAACGGCCCTTTTCAATTAATAATTTGCTTGTTTTTATATAATAAAATTGTTTTTCGGTATGTTGTAAAGAATTTCACAGAGATTTTCGAGTTTCGTCAACAAATTATAGACTTTGCCGAGACAAATATTTCGAAAACTCAACCCTGTCTTCAGTTTTCTTTTGCAGATCTACCCGTTTTTTTCTTTCACTTCGTTTTCTTTTTTTCTTCTTTTCCTTTTTCTTCTTTTTCTTTTTCTTCTTCTTCTAATATGTCGTAAATGGGCCTAAGTTAATTAATCATTTGCTTGTGTTTATATAATTATTTTTCTACGATAAATTGTTTACAATAGATAGACGGCCAATTGAGTACGTTACTATTTCACTTATATAAATACGTTTGATATTGCCGATTTTATTCTGTTAGACGTTAACAAACATATATCCCCATGCAAACATAGATTCCATCAACTAAACTTCTTTCCTAGCACTACCCACACGTGGAACT
Source organism: Euprymna scolopes (assembly GCF_053919585.1). Classification (NCBI taxonomy): domain Eukaryota; kingdom Metazoa; phylum Mollusca; class Cephalopoda; order Sepiida; family Sepiolidae; genus Euprymna; species Euprymna scolopes. The sequence continues at coordinate 13,051,482 of NC_136500.1, forward strand.
CTGTTCCGCTGGCCTGTTTTCCAGTTGACTACATTCAAGTTGTCTTCAAGTCTAATGTTAACAAGTTCTTGCTGAGCCGTCGTCTTAAGTAATCAAATTTTACCAAATTCCTCCTACTAACGATCACTACGCTCTTGTTCTAGTGACTACCAACACTCAATAACCCTTATCCTCGAATGGCTTTCAGGTCATGATAAGTGGTGACTCTCTTGTAAAAAATAACAGGTGCAATTCCAGATATTACCTATTTCTAGACTAGGCGTAATATAACACATTGACATCTATCTTATTTGCGATACGAGTTGGATATGCGTCAGGTTGTAAAGTCCCTTGAATGGTTATGCATGACGTTATTTCTTATGATTATGTGTAAGGTAGTCAAGATCTTCGTTGACAAAATCACATTACATAAAACTAAAAAAAAAAAAAAACGAAACTGATTTTCCACCTTCTGGGAATTCTCCTAGCCTTTCCTAAGGCACATTTTCCACGAGTTTATGCACAAATGAAAATTAGAAAGCGTAAAAAGAATACTTTACTATTTACATTTATTATTGGTACGTTGTCGACACTAACTTTTTTTTTTTACTTCCGATTCTTTATATACCATGGTGCCTCGCCGGCCCACCAGTTGGAGCGAACGCGTCGAAAGTCCTCGTGAGTCGGTGATTATTTTTACTCTTTTCGGATTGCCGATAGCAATTTTCTCAGTTGTTTGTTTCAATCCACCTCTTACTTTATTATATATCAAATACAATCTGAAAAAAGCGCATTCCGAACAACATTCCAAGGTCAACCTACATTATGTCATTCTGTTATATAACGGTCAAGTCTGTCTTGAAATGTATGTATAAAATCTTCAGCTTTGCTTTTCCCATGCGTACGAATGTATATTTATTTTCAATAGCAAAAACGAACGATTGTTTTAGTTGATATTAGAAACAAACGCTGCAGTTTTCAAAATATAATTATCCACTGACACGTGTTTCGTAAAATCCGGACCCCACGGTAAAGAGCCTAATCCCTTACTGCTCGTCCATCTCGCACGACTGTTTGGATATATCGCGATTTAGATGTTATTTGTTTTTGTTTTTGCGATACGTTTTGAATGAATTCAATATATATATATATATATATATATATATATATATATATATATATATATATATATATATATAAAGAGAGAGGACAGACAGACAGACAAACGCAGACGGGCTGGCAGGTTCCGGCGACGAAAAAATATCGATCTTTTTCTCCGTCTCTTTTCTCATAACCCAAAATAATCCGTTTTTCTCATCATTGCGTCAATCAGGATTTCCATTGTTTTATTCTACTTGCGTCATTCCATGTCAGTGGTTAAAAAATGGCCCGCGTTTTCCTAAAAAGCCGTCCTTTGTTTTTTGTTGCAATATCAGTTCAAGTCATCGTAATAATTATTACGAATTATCATAATTATTACTAGCGGAGTAGGGGGGCGGCTGTCTTTCCCCAGTCGTAAAATACGCTTAAATTTGATTTCGTATATTTTATTATAGAGTTGTAATTTCAATATTTGAGTGCTATCAGCTAGAATCGAAACCGAAAGAAAAAAAATGTAGCATTCAAAGATGGTGACGCTACAATCGTTGCAACATGTGACGCATATGAACTGTGTAAAAATAAACAAGGATGAATGTACAACAATTTTTTTTTAATTTTGACCCCTTAAAAACTATTTTAACCGGCTAAAGACCCATAAAAGAACTGTCCGTACAAAATTCAATCGCTTGAAGCCCGTAGCGCCGCTCTGCGACTTTTAGTTTACAAAGAAATAAAATATGAAAATATTGAAACAGACAGACAGACAGACAGACAGAAATCGTGAGTTTTAATAATTAGACTAGTAATATCACGACGACCTTAATAAATAATCTCGTAGACACCAGTTCTTGTCAGATCACCAAAGTATGTACTAAAATAGGTCACTATTTAGGAATACAAAGTATTATATGTGCTTTTCGATTATCTCGACATTGTTTCCAGTCGTCCTGGAATTTTTCTTGCTATTGGAGTCAAACAGTGACGATCCATGGTGTGTTGTTGGGAGTAAGCAACCTTTGCTTCACGCTTGAACGTGCAAGCAGTCTCATAGAGGATATCTATTGTTTCTCAAGACGGAACGGTGACCATTTTGCCATCACCTGCCTAATTCCCCAATGACATTCTAGTTACACTGAGAGTCTTGTCAACCGGAAGAAGGCCACGCAGATTTATACTTTCCCTAAGTGAATACAATATAAAACTTAGTCAAACTCGAACACGAGCCACAGATTACATAGTTCTTTGCGGTTCAATTGCATCAGTGTCGTTGCCATTCTCTTTTTACTGTATTGTATGTTTTCTCTTTTCTTTCTTTAATAGGAAACCTAATATATACGAACACTTAATGGGCTTGATGGAGAAACACGCGGAGCATTTGGAGGTTATCGTCAAGCAGCGGACAATTCAACTGGAAGACGAGAAGCGACGGAGTGAAAACCTATTGCAAAGAATGTTACCAAAGTAAGAATCGGAGAATTTCATACTGGAACAAATCAATTAAACTATAGATTTGATGATACTTTTGTAGCGATATACTTATTGGAGGCGGCTAACACACTTCATTGTCCTGAAACTATTACTGTGCCTTCGTATGAATACATTCCATTTCTTTTCTATACTTCAAGTCATAAATAGGCTTCAAATGAAACTTAGGCGAAATATTGATTTTTCCAACATGCACACGCACGCACGCACACACTCACTCACTCACACACGCACGCACACACACACACACACGCACACACACACACACACACACACACACACATATATATATATATATATATATAAGGAATCACAAACGCCTGTATTTAAAATTCGTGATGTTGACCATCGAGCAATTTATTCCTTTGATTTAGTTGACACTTACAATTCTTGAGAGTATCTGTTTTGTAGCTCAAAAGCAATCAATTAATATATCAATCAGTGAATCTATTTTGCCCTTAACTCAACAGAAGAAATAGCAACAACCAATCCACCAAAAGAAGATGAAATGCGTTTGGACATGATTTAAAAATCCGAAACTTGGAAGAGAAGCTGCAAATACCTTATATTTTCTTTCATTACGCCATCTTGTCATTCATTCATTATATGTTCTGTGATTAATGGATATTGAGCTGTTTATGTTTGCTGTTCTATTTCATCATCTCTTTTTTTTTTCTTAACTGTGAAAAACAGATTTTCAGGTTGAACACGTATTACCGATTCGCATTGCTACGTTTCCGTATTGCTACTTTTTTATAGTTCGATTTTCCTTGTCTGTGAAAGTTGATTCTCTTATAAAAACTATTGACTTGAACACCTCTATAAATCTGAAAATGGTTTTTATTATTTGATTCTAACACATTTTATGTTTCTGATATTCTCTTTTAGCTATTTCTGTTGATGATTGTTTTTGTCAACAACTTAGTCTGACACATTGTTATTTCGTTTTGCTTTTTATTTTATTATTTGTTCTGAGGGATCCTTTGTGTTGTTTGTTTCCTCTTTTTTACTTTATTCGTTATTCAGTATGCTAATAGTAGTTTATTACAATAAAATACTTTGATTTTTTTTTGTCTTTTTCCGCGTATATAAGAGAGTAGGCTGTACAAATGAACCTCGTTTGGAGTATTACATTAAACTGTACATGACTGCGAGATCTCCAACTTGCATGGTAAGTGAGCAACAACCTGGACGATAATAAACGTAATGAAATGTAAATTTGTTTTCTAATTTCATTTTCACTTTGCCAGATCTGTTGCCGAAACCCTGAAGACGGGCTGTCAAGTCGTCCCAGAACATTACGACAGCGTCACCATTTATTTCAGCGACATTGTGGGATTCACTTCGTTGTCTGCTGCCAGCAACCCAATGCAGGTAAACAACAAAAAAGAGAAATTGACAAATAAATACGATTAGACGACGTTAGTTTGATTGTAGATATCCAAGTAAATTATAATATATATATATATATATATATATATATATATATATATATATATATATATATATATATGGTAATTAATGAAAACTGAAGAAAGTGTTCAATACTGTTTTAGAGCAAATATGAGTTTTATTTTTTATTACCGTATTTACATTATTGTTTCAGCTACTCGGCCGTTTTTATGGCCGTCTGTAGCTTCCTCAGACTTTTACAGAAATCTCCTGTAAAAGTCTGAGGAAGCTACGGACGGCCAAAAAAACGGCCGGGTAGCTGAAACAATAATGTAATTTAACAGAAAGATACGGTAATAAAAAATAAAACATATATATATATATATATATGTATATATATATATATATTATCTGCAGCCAATAATCCAATGCTTGATGAGAGGTGTGAAAGGTGTAAGAAGGTCAGAACACCAGAGTTGATTGCTTAAATAAAGAATTTCCTGGATAAGAACCGTCGTGTGTCTATAGTGCATAGTTTGATGTCAGTGTGGGAACTGTGCACACAAATATTCGCGAGGAGCTAAAGATGAAGACGATTTGTGCGAATATTGTCAATATAATGCAGTCCACGGCTCCATTTTTGCACAGAGTATTTAACTAAGATAGGTATCAAAACAGGTCAAAACCTACCTCTCTAGGAACACTTTAGAGGCTGTCGTTATGAGACAATAAAGAAAGTGACTCCCATGGGCCCTTCAAGAAATTGTTGGGACAGTATAAATGCATTGCAACCGTAGGAGATTACTTTGAATAGGGACTATATATATATATATATATATATATATATATATATATATATATATATATATATATATTCATGTGTGTACTATCAATAAAAGCCTACAGAAATAGGCTGATTTATGAAAGTATGGTAGGTTATGAAAAGGAAGGGTTGTAAAGAGATAGCTTCGAATTTGGGGGTATCAAAACCAAAGCAAAATATGACGAAAGTAAAAATAAAATAGATAAACCCCATGATTTATTATACCATACCTGTTCACACTGAAACACTTATCACAATATTATGTGGATCTTTATTAAAAACCTTGTTAAACTTTGTGACATATTTCCATTCTATGATGGAACACCCCATAATTTTATTATACCATATTTCTTCAAACGGAAACGTAATTATCAAAGTATACTTACGCAGATAGATTTGAAAAGTCTTTATTAAAGGTTGTGCCTATTTCCATTCTATGGAGGTCAGGCGCGAACGCAGACCCACCAATTTTATTATATCATCCCTATTAATGTTAAAATATACTCATCAAAGTATTATTATGTACATCTATATCAAAAACACTTGTAAACGTTATTTTTAATATTTTAATTTTTTATTTCCATACTTTGTGGACCAGGCGCGTACGCAGACCCCACAATGTTAATGAATCATCATTATGCCAGATCAAACATACCCATTCCTGTGTCTCGATACATCTTCTATCATTATATGTGATCAGTTTTCTATAATAGTCAACCATATAGGAGCCTATTCGTGACCAGACCCACACACACACAGACGTTAAGCTTTATATATATATATATATATATATATATATATATATATATATATATATATATCAGACATATATATATATATACGAGGGGTGTGCAATAAGTAATGCCCCAGACCAACTTCCCATAGCAGTAGAGCACGAAACTTGACACAGTTATTAGTCTTTCTTTACATAGGAACCACCCAGAGTTATGCATTTCTCCCATCGTTTGATGCATCTCTGGAGACCTTTTTTGTAGAACACCCCAGGTTGGTCCTCCAACCAAGACGTGACTTCATAAATCAAGGCTGCGTCATCTGAGAAACGCTTTCCTTTCAAAAACAACTTCATGGCTCGGAAGAGGTGAAAGTCAGAGGGTGCAAGGTCAAGAGAGTAGGGAGGAGGGGGAGCATTTCATAACCTTACGTCTGTGCTTCTGATCTGGCGACATGCGAGTTGTGGACCGGAGCGTTGTCCTGCAGGAGGGTACCTTTGCTGATCTTGCCCGCCTCTTGATTTTGATAGCTTCCCTTAATTTCCTCAAAAGTGAAGCATAATAGGCTCCTGTAATTGTGGTACCCTTTACCAGGAAATCTGTCATCACTACTCCGTCCTGGTCCCAAAAGACTGTGAGCATGGCCTTGCCAGCGGAGGGCTGTACCCTTGCCTTTTTTGGAGGTAGTGAGTCCAAGTGCTCCCACTACATTGACTGGTCATTGGTCTCTGGATCATAGTGATGGACCCAGGTTTCATCCTGTGTAATCAGTCTTTTGAAAAACTTTGACTCATCTCTAAATTCATCCTCGAGCACTCTACGAGTTCTCGCTTCTGGAATGGTGTGACATCTTTTGCATATGCAAATGGTCATGAATCATAGTTTCCACAGACCCTGTACTAATTTTGACATCTTGGACTATTTGGCGAATAGTAATACACCGATCTTCAAAAATGGCAGCCTCAACTTGACGGACAGATGCCTCATCAATGGCAGAAGGGGGTGGGGCGACCAGGTCTGGGAGCTGTTCCAACAGACTTCCGACCATGTTTTAATTCACGATTCCAGCTCGTTTTACACGGTCATATGATGGGGCATTATCACCATAAGTTTCTTTTATTTCATCAAAGGTCTCCTGTGGTGTGCGTCGTTTCAAATACAAAAACCGGATCACTACTCGACATTCAACAGGCTCGATTTCACATCTGACTCAGTTCAAACACGTGTAAAACAGAAACTACAATTAGTTCAGAGCTGTTCACATAACTCGTAGAGATATAAATCATTGCACAAGCAAAATTTCAGATAGATCAGACAACTGGAAGTGGGTCATGGGCATTACTTATTGCACGCCCCTCGTATATATATATATATATATATATATATATATATATATATATATATATATATATATATATATATATATATATATATATAAAGAAAGTAAGTGGTAAGTGGATAGTCCTTAATCGGCGGAGTTTCGAAGAAATACTTTCCTTCTCATCAGAGGGTAGAAATTAGCAAAATGTGGGATCGGATTTTGCATACAAAAGTATTTGATGAAACAACAAGTAAGTCAAAGATCTTACTTGATAACAAAAAAGTGAAGCAGAGGGAATATGGTGAAGAAAAAGGTAATTATACGTGAATGGATAGTCTAAGGAAGATAAATAATCCAATGATGGTAAAATCCAAAAATATAACTCCAAGAAAGTTAACTGAATTTCCATTTGCAAAAGTAAAATCCAAGGAAATCCCGTAATTGGAAGATGGTCCAAAATAATCCAAAGGCCGAAATATAAGATATGCTTTTCACACTACTGCCGAGACATAAATATAAATAAGAAAGATCAGGGAAGAAGAAGAGGAAAAAATGGTGATAGAATTAAATATAAAATAGAAAAACAAATGTCAAAATGACCCAGAAAGGAAATGTTAAAAAGTGCGAAAAAATATATAGGGCAAAATAATATAGGTCAACAGAAATGTACAGGTTATTACTTAAGAAAATGTCAGCAAGCGTTGTTAAAAGACACTAAATGGAAAATAAATACATTAATTAATTAATTAATTAACAAATAGAAAATAAATAACAAATAATAAATAAATAAAAAATAAAAAATAAAATATAAAATAAAAATTATTTAAGGGGAGAGGATGACCGGTATCTGCAAATTCAGGAAAAAGCAAGAAAGTAAGTAAGTAAATGCATATAGTAAAATATAAGTAAATATACATACAAGATATGAAAGTGTGGGTAGATTGATATATTAGATGAATAGGAATATTTAAAGACTAAAACAGAAATTGCAGATAAAAAAAAACCGGGCAAGCAAAGAAAAAAATAAAGAATTCAAAAAAAGGATTATTAAATTATAAAGTATTAAGAAAGTATGTAGAAAAAACGCTAAAGTTAAAGAAGAAGGTATATATCAATCTAAAAGGTAAAAATAATAACTATGTCATTTCAAAATTGCCATAATTAAATTTGGACTTATGTTTACAGAAAGAGATCAGTTCATTTTTAGAATTTATTATATTGTTACTTTGAGGGGAAGTAATTATAGTTATAGCTTCGGTTGTGCAGAGGCGACATAACTTAGAGCCTGGAGTATAAGACTTAACTTTTTTATGATGGTCCATTTGATTGAGAAGGGGGTATTATTAAAGTTAAGTTTTCTAATTAAAGTGGTTAGAGAAGTTCCTTGGTTATTATTAGAATTATGGTTGTTAAAAGAAGAAATGTGGTCTGATATTCTTTTCTTAATTAATGTTGAAGTAGCGCCGATATATGTACGTACTTTATTAAAAGCTCGAGGTCTGGTATTAATATTAATTTGCTGATTTGTATTAGTTAAATGGTTTGAATTTTGTTCATAGTGTTCAAAAATGGTGAGACAATGATTGTATGAGGACTATTTTGGAGGGGATAATGAGTGTTGTTAGTGTTAGGATGGCTGTTAGGAGAATTATTATTATTATTATTATTATTATTATTATTATTATTATTATTATTGCTAGTCTTATGATTGTATATGGAGGGGCTGCTCGAGTGGTGTATTGGATTAGTAACTATATCAGATGAAGGATGGGAAGAGGGATAACTTGAAGACGAAATATTACTGTCTTTTATGGGAGGATTGCGTGGGAGCTCAGTAATAGTGCAAGAATATATAACATCTTTATGGATGCAATCATTATTGAGTGGGCAAAGATATTTGTTATCATAATTACAGTTAGTTTTGGGTTTAATGTGGAAAGGGATTTTTTGGGCTGATTTAATTTTTTTGTTAATAGATGTTAAGATTCTTTGTGCTAATTTAGGCATTGTTGAATAAGAAATCCTGATTGAATTTTTATTGAAAATAGAACTATATCTGTGTGGGTATTTGAAAGAGTTTTGTACAATGTTGAAGAATTCCTGAGGTATATTAGTTTTGACATTTAGACTAAATGGAGGATTAAACCAAATATTTTTCTTTCTCCTGGTGTGACTGAGTGGGTTAGAGGTATTGCAATTAGTATTTTGGTTTTGATTATATATGTAGACTGTTTCACTGCTATTGATAGTGGTAGATCTTGTTATTTGAACTGGTTTCTTACAAGTCATA